>NW_026512866.1:0-2800 GCF_027579735.1 Bombina bombina
TTATGGAGGATTCTGATTTTTTGGAGACAGATATCTCTGATTCGGAGTATACGTCTTGCGATAATTATGAAATGGACCATACTATCCATGCCCATCAGTTATGTGCCGATTGCCATTCTAGAGTACTCTCTTCCCCCAAATCAGGGAATTTAGAGTCCGCTGAGCCATCCGCCCCTGAGGATTCCAGGTCCTACGAGGCACGTGCCCCAGAACCTCCCTTTGCTATGCAAGCAGGTGTCTCTACGGCCATTACACCTTCTCCGGAAGGCGGCTTGTTTCCTCCAGAGGTTACAGCACAGTTCTGCATGGCCATATCTATGGCGTTGGTATATTTATATCTACCTAGAGAGGTATTTTTAAGATTCTGTCCGTGTTCTGTTAACTGGAGTTCATCAGGCGTGGGATCGCCCAAGTCAGTCAGACCGTCTGGGGAAGCAATGGCCTCTGAGGCTTCAGGGGCCCTACCCTCGGGGCCGGGGGCATCCATTGACCTGGTGGGGGATCATTTTGCCTTCTGTTATAGACTGGCACGTCTGCGTGTTCTACTAAGGCATGTTTTGGCGGTGCTGGAGGATTCCAGCCCTACTGGGCCGAGGGATCCTCGGTCTTCTGTGCCGGACAGCAAACTGGGTTAGACGTGAAGGGATGATGACAATCTCTTTAACGTCTCCACTTTTTTCTTTCTTTTAAGTATCTCTTCCAGTTCTGAGCTTGGGAGGATGGGGCCTCTAATCGGCTGTTCCGGTTGGCGTGCCGTTTTCCTTGGGCGTTCACCCTCTGGTGCTGCCTTCTTTTATTTGAATCCAGTTAGGATATATTTGATTTGTTTTATGAAGCTCATGTCTGTTATAATTGTCCGTTGTGGGAACATTTCTTCTCTGGAACTGATACTTGCGATTTTGTGGTCTCGTGCGCACTTTCTTGGAAGCTGCGCATTCTATATGATTATGGTTTATGTTATCGACCCCTTTGGGGTTTCATTTTTTTCTTAGACCTTGGACAGTTCAGGGGAGTTCCTTGTACCAGGCAGGTACTGGTCAGGCGGTTTTAGAAAAAAGGAAAAAAAAAAAAAACTTTATTTACATTTTCAACATAGATGTTGACAAGGATACTATTATAGCACTCTTCCCTCAGTTGGAGAGTCCACACATGTATAAGTATAAGAAATTTAAAATCAAACTTTATTATGACCTTTAAAATCGGTTGCAGTAAATTTAAAAACAGTTGCAGCAAGATAGTCTAAACTATATCCACTATAAAGTACTAATATTACTGTGATGTCTGGTCACATATCTTAGTACATTTGTTATTTCACACACTATATAAAGGTATCTCTTTACACCAATTTAATAAATGGCTGACAACTTGTCAGATATACCAATAGTGTTGGGAAATTATTATGGCGTATACATATGTTTTATGGTGATTCACCGGGATTAGGATAAATTGATTTTAAGGGTAATAACATCGAGGGGATCCACAATATAATAGGAATATCAATTGCTTATATATTTAACAAAATGAATCTATCGTGATTGTGCAACATAGTTACTGCATTCCTTCAATAAGTAATCGTTGTTACACAAAATATTTTATTCATTCTTGGGCTTCTAACCATATGGATGGTACACTGTGATTGTGTGTACTATTATTGGTACAAACGTGATTTTACAGGTAAATTATTAGAGCTCACTTGCAGGTCACATTAGTGGCATCGGCCAATTATCTACTGAGCAGTGACTGATGTTTAAAAATTATTCGGATAGCTGACTAAATCAGAGTATGGCACATCTAGTTATATCACTAAGTGTTGGTTACAGCTGAGTTAGATGTCCCTGCATAGTAAACTATAACGTATGTGTGGTTAAAGTGGGTCTACCAACCGCCCACTAATTCTCTAGGATTGGCAGCTTAAAATACTACTGAGTCACAATTGTTCAGGTTCACTAGCAAGTTGCACGAGTGGCGTTGCCGGATGATTACTGACTAACGGCTAGATTTGGAGTTCGGCGGTAGATGGGTTGCTAACGCCACGCGTGTTTTATGTCTAACGCACGGCATTGTTTGACTCCGGTATTTAGAGTACAAAAAAGACCATCTAACGATGCTCCTAACGCGTGTATGTCACACGCGGAATACTGCCCGCGTTAGACAGTCTCCAATAGAGATCAATGGAAATGCAAAAAAATAGCTTTTTTCACCTAACACTCGATCTCGCGAGAAATACGCACGGCTTGGTCATATGACGCATACCACATCATGCACAACAATAACACGCCGCAAATGTCACAACAACAATCAATCAACAAAGCACACAAGCATTACACATTCACAAACGGGGGGATTTTTAATAAAATTTAATATGGGGAATACGCATATACTTTAAGATGCGGAAATTCGCAAAATAACAACAAGGAATAAAAAATATATACATACACTAGAAAAATAATCGCATTCAATATCACTATATATTAGGACAAACATACATATACAACACTTCACTAATAACACACCATCGCAAATTCACATTTAAAAAGAATATTATTGGACAATGTTAGAGAAAACGACCACTATGACATCATCGCATTCTACACATTCCACAAATACTAACTCAAAATGAGCATGCGCAAATTCACACAACTAATACACATTGCACTAATATTAATTGCTAATAAAGCACACCTGAACACAATTTACAACGGAAATTGGTACATCATTAAATATTTACACAGGGTATATAAGCACCACACAAGCATGGCTTCTTTGACTGTGTTGCTGGTGGGTCTTTGGAGATTGGAGG
>NW_026512866.1:2900-5433 GCF_027579735.1 Bombina bombina
GATCAAAAAAGACCCCAATGCCTTGAGATCTTCTGAATCTCTGGCAGCAACTTCGTCCTTAATCGCATCAGAGAGCCCATGAAAGAAGGCGGCAACAAGGGCTTCATTGTTCCAACCTACCTCTGCGGCAAGCGTACAGAACTCAATGACATACTGAGCAACAGATCTTGTACCTTGCTGAATGGACATGAGTCGTTTAGCAGCAGAGGAGGAGCGAGCTGGAACATCAAATACCCTTCGAAAGGAGGCCACAAATTCAGGTTAATTTGAAATCACAGGTTTATTAGTCTCCCACAAGGGATTAGCCCAGGCAAGAGCTGTGTCAGAGAGTAACAAGATGAGAAATCCCACCTTAGCTCTGTCAGAGGGAAACGCCTGAGGTAACATCTCAAAGTCAATGCCCACCTGGTTCAAAAACCCTCTGCACTGATTAGGATCGCCTCCATATCGCTGAGGTAGAGGTGCAGAACTGGACATGCTCCTGGTAGGAATGGTTGAAGCAGCGGAAACAGGAGCAGCCATAACTTGTGGGACACTTTGGTCCAAATGTGCAGTGCGAGTCAGCAGGGTTTACAGGGATAGTGCAAATTGATCCAAACGGTAATCCTGTTCATCCATCCTGGAAATTATGGCAGGTAAAGGTGGATTATTAGTACCATCAGGATTCATGGCCCTTGCGTAATGTTATGGTGCCAGGAATCAGACTGAGACAAGAAGTGCAAAAATAATCACACCTTTATTAATAGCAAAAAATAATAAAAAGTCCACAAGTCAAATAACAAGCCAGGAATCAAAACCAGAACGGGTAGTCAGACGGGCCGAGTCAGGAGCCAAAGCGAATAGTCAGACGAGCCGGAATCAGGAACAACGAGAACAAGCCAGGGATCAGGAACCAGGAGGGACGTCAGACAGCCAGGTAATACACAGGAGCTCTCACAAACAGGTCTGAGACAACACAAGGGCAAAGCATACTGAACAGAAGCCCTTTAAACAATAATTGATGACATCACAATTCTGAGACTGCATCCTGTCTAACACGGATGATGTACACCAGTCTGGCCATAAAAGGAAGTGCAGGAAATGAGCAGCATCACACAGTATACACCAGAGTCAGGAAGAGAGGTGAGGAAAATGGCTGCCAGCAGCACATGGAAAACAGATCAGGGAAAAAACCCTGACAGGCAGTCTGCTGAGACTTAGATACAAGGTAATTACAGAGGTAAAATGTGTATTATTATAACTGTGTTGGTTATGCAAAATTGGGGAATTGGTAATAAAGGGATTATCTATCTTTTTAAACAACAAAAATTCTGGTGTTGACTTCCCTTTAAATTAAAATTACAATATAACTCTATTTAAATAAATAAAAACTTACCTGTGAAATAAATATAAACCTCACATTAAACTATATATTAACCTAACATAACTAATTGAATAAAATAAAAAATACTACCAATTAAAATATCTAAAGTACAAATTTTTTAAAAAACTAACACTATGAAAAAAATCTAAAAAATCTAAATTACAACTAAATAAAAACAAATCCTATGAAAAATTTTAAATTTAAAATAAAAAACCCACCCCAAAAAATTTTAGAAAAAAATTACACTAACCCCCAAAAGATCTACTCAGGGTTTCTGAAGTCCGGACATCAATCTCCATCTGGGCGGCGAGGTCTTCATCCAGGCGGCAAGGTCTACTCTTCATCCATCCCAGGGGCGTCTTCTATCTTCATCCTTGCGGCGTGGAGTGGAGCCATCCTGGAAGCCGATGCCATCCTGCGCGGAGCGTCCTCTTCATATGGTCGCCGCCGTACACTGAAGTTGAATGCAAGCTAGGTGTTTAAAAATGGCGTACCTTGCATTCCTATTGGCTGATTTGATTATTCAAATTCAATCAGCCAATAGGATGAGAGCTTCTGAAATCCTATTGGCTGTTCAAATCAGCCAATAGGATGATACCTACTGAAATCCTATTGGCTGATTTGAACAGCCAATAGGATTTCAGAAGCTCTAATCCTATTGACTGATTTGAATTTGAAGAATCAAATTAGCCAATAGGAATGCAAGGTACATCATTTTGAAATGGCTACCTTGCATTCAACTGAACAGATGCTCTGCGCAGGATGGCATCGGCTTCCAGGATGGCTCCGCTCCGCTGGATGACGATAGAAGACCCCCGGAATGGATGAAGACCTTGTCGCCTGGATGAAGGCCTCGCCGCCTGGATGGAGATAGATGTCCGGACTCCGGGGCTATTGGTAGTTTATTGTATATTAGGTAGGGGGTGTTTTTATTTTGGGGACTTTTTATTTTTATAGGGCTATTAAATAAGGTGTAAGTGTTTTTATTTTTGATCATTTTGTTTATTTTTTTTTGTAATCTTATGGCTAGATTACGAGTTTTGCGTTATGAGGGGTGCGGTACTAACTTGCACGTTATTGTCACCGGTCACTTACCTACAGCGCTGGTATTACAGGTTTTTCTAAACCCGGCGTTAAAAGACAAAAAGTGAGCGTAGAGCAAAATTGTGC
>NW_026512867.1:0-47500 GCF_027579735.1 Bombina bombina
ATTCTCTCTCACAACACACACAACACATTCCTCACACATTCTCTCACACAACATTCTCCTCACACACATTCACATTCTCTCACACACACACACACTCACATTCTCACACACACTCTCACACACACACACATTCTCACACATTCTCTCACACACACACACACATTCTCACACATTCTCTCACACACACACACACATTCTCACACATTCTCTCACACACACACACATTCTCACACATTCTCTCACACACACACACATTCTCACACATTCTCACACATTCTCTCACACACACACACACACACACATTCTCACACACACACACACACATTCTCACACATTCTCACACACACACATTCTCACACATTCTCTCTCACACACACACACATTCTCACACATTCTCTCACACACACACACACATTCTCACACATTCTCTCACACACACACACACATTCTCTCACACACACACACATTCTCACACACACACACACACACATTCTCACACATTCTCACACACACACATTCTCACACACATTCTCACACACACACACACACATTCTCACACATTCTCTCACACACACACACATTCTCACACATTCTCTCTCACACACACACACACACACATTCTCACACATTCTCTCACACACACACACACACACACACACACACACACACACACACACATTCTCACACATTCTCTCTCACACACACACACACACACACACACACATTCTCTCACACACACACACACACACACACACACACACACACACACACACACACACATTCTCACACATTCTCACACACACACACACACACACATTCTCACACATTCTCACACATTCTCTCTCACACACACACACACACACACACACACACATTCTCTCACACACACACACACATTCTCACACATTCTCTCACACACACACACACACACACACACACACATTCTCACACACACACACATTCTCACACATTCTCTCACACACACACACACACACACACATTCTCACACACACACACATTCTCACACATTCTCACACATTCTCTCACACACACACACACACACACACATTCTCACACACACACACATTCTCACACATTCTCACACATTCTCTCACACACACACACACACACACACATTCTCACACATTCTCTCACACACACACACACACACACACATTCTCACACATTCTCTCACACACACACACACACATTCTCACACATTCTCTCACACACACACACACACACATTCTCACACACATTCTCACACATTCTCACACACACATTCTCTCACACATTCTCACACACACATTCTCTCTCACACACACACACACACATTCTCACACATTCTCTCACACACACACACACATTCTCACACATTCTCTCACACACACACACACATTCTCACACAGTCTTCAGCTGTCCCACCCGCTCTCTCCACTTCTCAAATGCACATGCGCTATTTGCCGATCTTAATTTTCAATATGCATGCCGTACTCTGCAATGTAAAGAGATTCGCTTGTCCGTATCGTAATAAGCGATGTGATGATGTAGTGAGTCAGGAATTCCTACCTGGTAGTAGGACGCATGCACAAAACGGGAGCACGCATAGATATCATGCTAAGGAAACATTTGCATGTGCTTTACAGTAAAGGGGCAGGTGACGTAGGTTGACGGTCGCCTAACAGCCAAAAAATCAGTTGGCTAAGAAAAACACGTGATTTAAAGAAAAAAAATAATATATCTACGGGTTGAATTTGTGCACGGATAGATATAGCTTTATAAAAGTGATATCTTTCTTTCTACTGATTAATATAAAATCTGATGAATGAAAGTTATAGTGTTTTTCCACACATAATGTCACTAGCACTCCCCCACCTTCATGGAGTTCTGAGGACCTCCATCCACTTCCACCCCGGTGATCTGGCCTGTATAGGGACAGGCATAGTCGGGGCTTCACGTTTTGATGATGTCACTGCGCAACTTTATTTAAAACAATTGTCAGTTATAAGGAGATGGGGGCATGCTGCTTAGATGCCTGTGTCTCGGGCATCTAAGCAGCTACAGACCCCTTTCCAATGGTAAAAGTCTTGGGGGTATACATACAAAAAAAGGATTTGTGGGTCTCTAAAGGCACATAAATAAAAATCAAAATTGCCTAGAGACCCCCCAAAATACATGTTAAAAAAAAAAAATATTTCTCCAACATAGGTGTGTCCGGTCCACGGCGTCATCCTTACTTGTGGGATATTCTCTTCCCCAACAGGAAATGGCAAAGAGCCCAGCAAAGCTGGTCACATGATCCCTCCTAGGCTCCGCCTACCCCAGTCATTCTCTTTGCCGTTGTACAGGCAACATCTCCACGGAGATGGCTTAGAGTTTTTTAGTGTTTAACTGTAGTTTTTATTATTCAATCAAGAGTTTGTTATTTTCAAATAGTGCTGGTACGTACTATTTACTCAGAAACAGAAAAGAGATGAAGAATTCTGTTTGTATGAGGAAAATGATTTTAGCAACCGTAACTAAAATCCATGGCTGTTCCACACAGGACTGTTGAGAGCATTAACTTCAGTTGGGGGAACAGTTTGCAGTCCTTTGCTGCTTGAGGTATGACACATTCTAACAAGACGATGTAATGCTGGAAGCTGTCATTTTCCCTATGGGATCCGGTAAGCCATGTTTATTACGATTGTAAATAAGGGCTTCACAAGGGCTTATTTAGACTGTAGACATTTTTTGGGCTAAATCGATTGATATTAACACTTATTTAGCCTTGAGGAATCATTTATTCTGGGTATTTTGATATAATAATATCGGCAGGCACTGTTTTAGACACCTTATTCTTTAGGGGCTTTCCCAAAGCATAGGCAGAGTCTCATTTTCGCGCCGGTGTTGCGCACTTGTTTTTGAGAGGCATGGCATGCAGTCGCATGTGAGAGGAGCTCTGATACTTATAAAAGACTTCTGAAGGCATCATTTGGTATCGTATTCCCCTTGGGTTTGGTTGGGTCTCAGCAAAGCAGATACCAGGGACTGTAAAGGGGTTAAAGCTTAAAACGGCTCCGGTTCCGTTATTTTAAGGGTTAAAGCTTCCAAAATTGGTGTGCAATATTTTCAAGGCTTTAAGACACTGTGGTGAAAGTTTGGTGAATTTTGAACAATTCCTTCATGTTTTTTCGCAATTGCAGTAATAAAGTGTGTTCAGTTTAAAATTTAAAGTGACAGTAACGGTTTTATTTCAAAACGTTTTTTGTACTTTCTTATCAAGTTTATGCCTGTTTAACATGTCTGAACTACCAGATAGACTGTGTTCTGAATGTGGGGAAGCCAGAATTCCTATTCATTTAAATAAATGTGATTTATGTGATAATGACAATGATGCCCAAGATGATTCCTCAAGTGAGGGGAGTAAGCATGGTACTGCATCATTCCCTCCTTCGTCTACACGAGTCTTGCCCACTCAGGAGGCCCCTAGTACATCTAGCGCGCCAATACTCCTTACTATGCAACAATTAACGGCTGTAATGGATAATTCTGTCAAAAACATTTTAGCCAAAATGAACCCTTGCCAGCGTAAGCGTGGATGCTCTGTTTTAGTTACTGAAGAGCATGACGACGCTGATATTAATATCTCTGAAGGGCCCCTAACCCAATCTGAGGGGGCCAGGGAGGTTTTGTCTGAGGGAGAAATTACTGATTTAGGGAACATTTCTCAGCAGGCTGAATCTGATGTGATTACTTTTAAATTTAAATTGGAACATCTCCGCATTTTGCTTAAGGAGGTATTATCCACTCTGGATGATTGTGAAAATTTGGTCATCCCAGAGAAACTATGTAAAATGGACAAGTTCCTAGAGGTGCCGGGGCTCCCAGAAGCTTTTCCTATACCCAAGCGGGTGGCGGACATTGTTAATAAAGAATGGGAAAGGCCCGGTATTCCTTTCGTCCCTCCCCCCATATTTAAAAAATTGTTTCCTATGGTCGACCCCAGAAAGGACTTATGGCAGTCAGTCCCCAAGGTCGAGGGAGCGGTTTCTACTTTAAACAAACGCACCACTATTCCCATAGAGGATAGTTGTGCTTTCAAAGATCCTATGGATAAAAAATTAGAAGGTTTGCTTAAAAAGATGTTTGTTCAGCAGGGTTACCTTCTACAACCCATTTCATGCATTGTCCCTGTCACTACAGCCGCATATTTCTGGTTTGATGAACTGATTAAGGTGCTCGATAGTGACTCTCCTCCTTATGAGGAGATTATGGACAGAGTCAATGCTCTCAAATTGGCTAATTCTTTCACTCTAGACGCCTCTTTGCAATTGGCTAAGTTAGCGGCTAAGAATTCTGGGTTTGCTATTGTGGCGCGCAGAGCGCTTTGGTTGAAATCTTGGTCGGCTGATGCGTCTTCCAAGAACAAGCTACTAAACATTCCTTTCAAGGGGAAAACGCTGTTTGGTCCTGACTTGAAAGAGATTATCTCTGATATCACTGGGGGCAAGGGCCATGCCCTTCCTCAGGATCGGCCTTTCAAGGCAAAAAATAGACCTAATTTTCGTCCCTTTCGTAAAAACGGACCAGCCCGAGGTGCTGCGTCCTCTAAGCAAGAGGGTAATACTTCTCAGGCCAAGCCAGCTTGGAGACCAATGCAAGGCTGGAACAAGGGAAAGCAGGCAAAGAAACCTGCCACTGCTACCAAGACAGCATGAAATATCGGCCCCCGATCCGGGACCGGATCTGGTGGGGGGCAGACTCTCTCTCTTCGCTCAGGCTTGGGCAAGAGATGTTCTGGATCCTTGGGCGCTAGAAATAGTCTCCCAGGGTTATCTTCTGGAATTCAAGGGACCTCCCCCAAGGGGAAGGTTCCACAGGTCTCAGTTGTCTTCAGACCACATAAAAAGACAGGCGTTCTTACATTGTGTAGAAGACCTGTTAAAAATGGGAGTGATTCATCCTGTTCCATTGAGAGAACAAGGGATGGGGTTCTACTCCAATCTGTTCATAGTTCCCAAAAAAGAGGGAACATTCAGACCAATCCTAGATCTCAAGATCTTAAACAAATTTCTCAAGGTCCCATCTTTCAAGATGGAAACCATTCGAACTATCCTTCCTTCCATCCAGGAAGGTCAATTCATGACCACGGTGGATTTAAAGGATGCGTATCTACATATTCCTATCCACAAGGAACATCATCGGTTCCTAAGGTTTGCATTCCTGGACAAACATTACCAGTTCGTGGCGCTTCCTTTCGGATTAGCCACTGCTCCAAGGATTTTCACGAAGGTACTAGGGTCCCTTCTAGCTGTGCTAAGACCAAGGGGCATTGCAGTAGTACCTTACCTGGACGACATTCTGATTCAAGCGTCGTCCCTCCCTCGAGCAAAGGCTCACACGGACATCGTCCTGGCCTTTCTCAGATCGCACGGCTGGAAAGTGAACGTGGAAAAGAGTTCTCTATCCCCGTCAACAAGGGTTCCCTTCTTGGGAACAATTATAGACTCCTCAGAAATGAGGATTTTTCTAACAGAGGCCAGAAAGACAAAGCTTCTGGACTCTTGTCGAATACTTCATTCCGTTCCTCTTCCTTCCGTAGCTCAGTGCATGGAAGTGATCGGGTTGATGGTAGCGGCAATGGACATAGTTCCTTTTGCGCGCATTCATCTAAGACCATTACAACTGTGCATGCTCAGTCAGTGGAATGGGGACTATACAGACTTGTCTCCAAAGATACAAGTAAATCAGAGGACCAGAGACTCACTCCGTTGGTGGCTGTCCCTGGACAACCTGTCACGAGGGATGACATTCCACAGACCAGAGTGGGTCATTGTCACGACCGACGCCAGTCTGATGGGCTGGGGCGCGGTCTGGGGATCCCTGAAAGCTCAGGGTCTTTGGTCTCGGGAAGAATCTCTTCTACCGATAAATATTCTGGAACTGAGAGCGATATTCAATGCTCTCAAGGCTTGGCCTCAGCTAGCGAGGACCAAGTTCATACGGTTTCAATCAGACAACATGACGACTGTTGCGTACATCAACCATCAGGGGGGAACAAGGAGTTCCCTAGCGATGGAAGAAGTGACCAAGATTATTCTATGGGCGGAGTCTCACTCCTGCCACCTGTCTGCTATCCACATCCCGGGAGTGGAAAATTGGGAAGCGGATTTTCTGAGTCGTCAGACATTGCATCCGGGGGAGTGGGAACTCCATCCGGAAATCTTTGCCCAAGTCACTCAACTTTGGGGCATTCCAGACATGGATCTGATGGCCTCTCGTCAGAACTTCAAAGTTCCTTGCTACGGGTCCAGATCCAGGGATCCCAAGGCGGCTCTAGTGGATGCACTAGTAGCACCTTGGACCTTCAAACTAGCTTATGTGTTCCCGCCGTTTCCTCTCATCCCCAGGCTGGTAGCCCGGATCAATCAGGAGAGGGCGTCGGTGATCTTGATAGCTCCTGCGTGGCCACGCAGGACTTGGTATGCAGATCTGGTGAATATGTCATCGGCTCCACCTTGGAAGCTACCTTTGAGACGAGACCTTCTTGTTCAGGGTCCGTTCGAACATCCGAATCTGGTTTCACTCCAGCTGACTGCTTGGAGATTGAACGCTTGATTTTATCGAAGCGAGGTTTCTCAGATTCTGTTATCGATACTCTTGTTCAGGCCAGAAAGCCTGTAACTAGAAAGATTTACCACAAAATTTGGAAAAAATATATCTGTTGGTGTGAATCTAAAGGATTCCCTTGGGACAAGGTTAAGATTCCTAGGATTCTATCCTTCCTTCAAGAAGGATTGGAAAAAGGATTATCGGCAAGTTCCCTGAAGGGACAGATTTCTGCCTTGTCGGTGTTACTTCACAAAAAACTGGCAGCTGTGCCAGATGTTCAAGCCTTTGTTCAGGCTCTGGTTAGAATCAAGCCTGTTTACAAACCTTTGACTCCTCCTTGGAGTCTCAATTTAGTTCTTTCAGTTCTTCAGGGGGTTCCGTTTGAACCCTTACATTCCGTTGATATTAAGTTATTATCTTGGAAAGTTTTGTTTTTAGTTGCAATTTCTTCTGCTAGAAGAGTTTCAGAATTATCTGCTCTGCAGTGTTCTCCTCCTTATCTGGTGTTCCATGCAGATAAGGTGGTTTTACGTACTAAACCTGGTTTTCTTCCGAAAGTTGTTTCTAACAAAAACATTAACCAGGAGATTATCGTACCTTCTCTGTGTCCGAAACCAGTTTCAAAGAAGGAACGCTTGTTGCACAATTTGGATGTTGTTCGCGCTCTAAAATTCTATTTAGATGCTACAAAGGATTTTAGACAAACATCTTCCCTGTTTGTTGTTTATTCAGGTAAAAGGAGAGGTCAAAAAGCAACTTCTACCTCTCTCTCTTTTTGGATTAAAAGCATCATCAGATTGGCTTACGAGACTGCCGGACGGCAGCCTCCCGAAAGAATCACGGCTCATTCCACTAGGGCTGTGGCTTCCACATGGGCCTTCAAGAACGAGGCTTCTGTTGATCAGATATGTAGGGCAGCGACTTGGTCTTCACTGCACACTTTTACCAAATTTTACAAGTTTGATACTTTTGCTTCTTCTGAGGCTATTTTTGGGAGAAAGGTTTTGCAAGCCGTGGTGCCTTCCATTTAGGTGACCTGATTTGCTCCCTCCCTTCATCCGTGTCCTAAAGCTTTGGTATTGGTTCCCACAAGTAAGGATGACGCCGTGGACCGGACACACCTATGTTGGAGAAAACAGAATTTATGTTTACCTGATAAATTTCTTTCTCCAACGGTGTGTCCGGTCCACGGCCCGCCCTGGTTTTTAAATCAGGTCTGATAATTTATTTTCTTTAACTACAGTCACCACGGTACCATGTGGTTTCTCCTATGCTATTATTCCTCCTTAACGTCGGTCGAATGACTGGGGTAGGCGGAGCCTAGGAGGGATCATGTGACCAGCTTTGCTGGGCTCTTTGCCATTTCCTGTTGGGGAAGAGAATATCCCACAAGTAAGGATGACGCCGTGGACCGGACACACCGTTGGAGAAAGAAATTTATCAGGTAAACATAAATTCTGTTTTTTATATTTTTATAATCCGTCTTTTAGCGTGTGTGGAAGATGAGTAAAACACCCTCTTTACGCAGCTCTCTCCATCTTTCAAAACTTCTGTATTTTTTTTTTGCAAAGAAGCTTATTTTCTGCAATTAAAAATTATACATTTTCTAGGGACAATTACTTTAAAAATATCTATTTTGTAAATAGAAAAAAAAAAAAAAAAAGGTCTTTCAACTTTACCGAGTTATGTCTGCAATCAGACAGCCCACCCGGGAAATTAAGATACATTAAATAAATTTCACATTTTTGGAAAGTACACCCTTTGGCGCATCAAATGGGGGGCTACATGTATCAGCAGAGGTAATGGTAGAGGAGTATAATGTCGATCTGTAAAGGGAGGCAGCAGATGAATCCCCACGACCGAATTTACATAGAGCCTTAGAATAGATTTCCCATAGGTAAAAACATGGTATCATCAGGCAATAGTCCCTTCACAACCCTCAGACAAACACTGTACTTTGAGAGGAACTGGGCTTCAAAATGCTTAGAAGCGCCTTTCACAGAGGAAATCAAGCACATCATGCTTCACCACCTTCAATGAAGGCAAAGTTTGTAAAACTGAAGTATGAGTGAGGTGGGAGGAGTATTTATAGGCATTTGAGGTTTGGGAAACTTTGCCCCTCCAGGTAGGAATGTATATCCCATACGTCACTAGCTCATGGACTCTTGCCACTTACATGAAAGCACCATATTCCATTAATTGTTGCGCACCTCAGTTATGTGCTAGAGATAGATGTAGCCCCTCATTTTATGCGCCAAAGAGTGTACTTTCTACAAATTTGTGCTTTTGTGTACCATATTTTAATTTCCCAAGGGGCTAGAACTGTTTAATTGCAGACATGGCAATCTTGAAATCGTCTAAAAAAAAAAAAATAGCCTTTCAACTTTTATGCGTTTTGTCTGCAATCAGACAGCTGTAGAAACCTGGGAAACTAAGATACATTAAATAAAGTATTCATTTTTGGAAAGTGCACCCCTTGGTGCATTAAATGAGGGGCTACATGTATTGCTAGCACAAAAATAGACAGTGTAATAAGTGGATTATGGCTCTTTGCTTAGAATATTTTTTTTTAAGCAATGCAGCTTATTCCATTAATTGCTGCGCACCCCAAATTCATGCTAGAAATACTTGTAGCCCCTCATTTGATACACCAAGCGGTGTACTTTCTGCAAATATGTGCTTTGTGTACCCCATTTTAATGTCTCGGATGGCTAGAACTGTTTAATTGCTGAAAGCAGTACAGTAAATTCTAAGATGCTGTTTTCGATCATTTATCAAATTCACATGCCTGCAATAAAACAGTGGGGAAAAAACTGTGAAATGTTCTTAATTTCTGCTTATTTCAGAGAGGTTACCTACTACAAATATTTATCCACACAGGTTTTGATGATAGAGATTAGAAAAATAAAATTATATACTATTATTTATTGAGTCAGGAGTAAAAAATACACTTGTATTGACTACTGCAGTCATAAAACAAATGGTTGTAACATATTGTCTGGGATACCCTGTGTTCAGAAACCTTAGATTTTCTTTTGTCATTGTTTTGTTTGGAAATTAGAAGGCCGCTAATTGCAGCTGCGCACCAAACTTCTGAAATTCCCAACAGCTTAAAGGGACACTGAACCCAACTTTTTCTTTTTTCTTTCGTGATTCAGAGAGAACATGCAATTTTAAGCAACTTTCTAATTTACTCCTATTATCAATTTTTCTTTGTTCTCTTGCCATCTTTATTTGAAAAAGAAGGCATCTAAGCTGTTTTTTTTTGGTTCAGACCTCAGTACAGCACTTTTTTTTTATTGGTGGATGAATTTATCCACCAATCAGCGAGAACAACCCAGGTTGTTCACCAAAAATGGGTCGGCATCTAAACTTACATTCTTGCATTTCAAATAAAAATACCAAGAGAATGAAGAAAATTAGATAATAGGAGTAAATTAGAAAGTTGCTTAAAATGTCATGCTCTATCTGAATCCCGAAAGGAAAAAATTTGGGTTCAGTGTCCCTTTAAGGGGTTAATCAGTAAGCTTGTAAAGTTAATTTTTACTGTAGTGTAAAGATTTCCCTTCCACCTAGGGTTACCACCTGAGCCATGTTTTTCTGGACATTTATGAGTTACACTTGCTGCAACGTGTGCAGAGGGGACTCATACGTGTCCAGGAAAACATAGCCGAGGTGGCAACCCTACTTCCACCTGATGGCTCCCACCCCTGATACGTACTTGGTCACCCCCAAACAGCTTTCACCACCATTTAGGTACTGGCAGACAGCCTTCCAGTATGCAGTTTAGGGGTGTTTTTAAATATATTTATTTCTGTAGTGTAGGGATTCATCCTCACCCTCCTACCTACCTGATCCTCCCCAACAGCTCTCTTACCCTCCCACTGTCCCCATCATGTTTGTTACTGGCAGCCAGTCTATCAGTAACAATTTGTTTTTTAAAATGTTCTATTAGCACCTTGAGACCCTCATGGGTGATTAGTTTGTGCTCTATAAGTACCCAATAGATAAATAGATTCATTTTATAATTTTTCTTCTGTCGTGTAGAGATTGCCCTCCCCACCTCCCCTTCCAAGCGATTTTCTTTTTTTTTTGTGTAGGGTCCTCCCTCCCCCTCCAAACAATTTTCTGTAGTGTATGATCCCATCCCTTTCTCTGCCCTGCCTAACATTTTTTCCATAGTGTAGGGAATCCTGCCCCTCCCTCCCCCCTCTTCCGCTGGACCACCCACTCTTCTTCCCTCCCACCGCTCTCACTTGGCACCAACAGAAAATTATTACAGAGAGTGACACTGTCAGTATCACTCTCTGTAACAATCAGTGATCTGACTTCATATGGTAAGGGAGCACGATCAGTTCTCCCCTTACCATATGAAGGCAGATGCCTTCAGCCCCCTGGTTACCGCTCCCGCTGTCTAAAGGCTGTGACACACTGCAAGCTGAGCGGCGCGCAGCGTGTATATGCGGCTGTACACGCTCAGTGTGTGTCCTGCCTTTTCATCTCTGAGCACTCTGCTGCGTCAGGTCGTGTAGCTGAGTGCTCAGAGATGAAATATTTGAACTTCAGAAGCGATGAGACGCAGAGCAAAGCAGCTGCTTCACCTTGCGCCGCATCGCTTGCCGTGTGTCTCAGCCTTAAGCTGAAAGCAGGAAACTGCAGCTTGCTCCTCTGTGCTGGATGTAGGTACTACATCAACACAGTACGCTAGGCAAAGTAAAGTGTGACGTAGTACCTACATCCATTTGGCGGAAGGGTTTAAATAGTCTTTTCATTTGTATATTATTGTTTTAGCTTTGTTTAGTTGGAATAAGTGAGAATGGCTACTAATTTGTGGTTATGTTTATGGTGTTATCATTTTTTAGTTGTTCTCTTTTTAACTTTCCTATATTGTTATAGATGCCAGTGGAGTCTAACTGTATTAGGTGAAACAGAAGCTGGGAGAGTACTGCCTTAGGCAAGCAATTTACTGTAATAGGGATTATATGATGCCCTGTCAAATCTATTATATAAATATATTCAGTTTTTATATAATTTATATACTTTAATTTGTTACACTTTTTAACCTGTGTGGTTTAAACATACAAGCATAGACTTTTACAGCAACCCATCAGGTCCTCACATGTTTTTTATTTTCTTTCTGAAGCATAAATATAATTCTTAATGTGATTGCAAAGTTTCATGAATTGGTGCCTATGCACTTTGGTTCATTAAACTTTACAAACACGCTATTTAAAAAACAAACAAAAAAAAAACACTTACATTTTGTTATGGTAAACAGACCGCGGATCCTCCGCCCACATCTCCTTCTGTATTTTGCAGATCGATGACGAATCTGGCTTCCTCCAGTCGTTGTGTTCCCGCGAGCTAGTTGCCAGTGGGGGCATGCAATAATTTGAGGAAGCTAAATTCATCATCAATCTGCAAAATATAGGAGATGCGGGTGGAGAATCAGCGGTCTGTTTACCGTAACAAAATGGTAAGTATATTAAAAAAAAAAAAAAAAAAAAAGCGTGTTTGTAAAGTTTAATGAATTAAAGTGCCCCTGTTTTTAAAAATATTTGTAGATACTGGGCACTAATTCCTTAAACTATATAATTACTTTTGCATATACTAAGGCATTACAATCTTTGTCCTTACCATGACTATTAGAAGACTGTTCCGTAAACTGGACTCCTTTCTGTAAAAAAGTACTTAAACAACTGAATTTGGAACTTACTACCCTCCAACTTGAAATTATGACCTTGTTATGGTGTGTGTATGTATGTATATATGTGTGTGTGTGTATATATATATATATATCAGAATATCAGTGTTTGATGGTGTTGCAGTTATATATTCATAATGAGGTACACTTGTACATAATGAAACATACTTGTAAAGACCTTTTACTAATAACAATGTCACCAATCACATATTCTATAGCTCTATGCAAGCTATATGTAACAAGTTCCTCTGTTTCCAAGATGTATACAAACAATGTATGAAACAAGGCTAAATGGCTTACCGCTTGTATTTTCCGCACAACCTCAGAAACTCACTGACTCCAATATGGAAATTTCTTTATGCCGGATCCGAACAGCCAAATCTGTGAGTAACTGTTTGTTACTGTGTGCGCACACCAATGCATGTCAATACCTCAGCGCGCATCTTCCTCCCATGCCGGTCTCCATTCAACCAGCTACGGCTTCACTTGCGCTGTTTGGGCTCTCCCTAAAGTCCTCTTTACCATAATCATAACTTGCCAAAGACAGCATATCAAGTGATCAAAGAAGGTGCAGACATCAGGATATCATGTAAAAAAGAAAGTCTATTGGTACAAAACATTAAAAGATCCACTGCAGGACTTCACAGGGCACAGCACACAGTATTATTATTACTATTCTTATTCTTTATTTAAAGTGCCAACAGATTCCGCAGCGCTGCCCATGGGTAATGGAGAAACCATACGATAAAAGACAACATTTTACAGACAAATACAGGGGGGATTGAGGGCCCTATTCCCGTGGGAACTTACAATCTAGATGGGTAGGAGGATAGGAAACACGAGGTGGGGTCTGCAAAAGGTGAGAATAATATTAGTGAGGAGATAGAGGGCAACTGTTAAGTGAAGTTACGCATCCACAAGGCATTTCAATATATGTGTGTGCTTGTGTGTGTGTATATGTATGTATGTGTATATATATATATATATATATATATATATATATATATATATATATATATATATATATATATATATATATATATATATATATATCAATACTTATCAAATATCCTTTATTAGGTATCCAGCATTAATTGACAAATCCCCCAAACGTTTCGATACCGGTTGGTATCTTTATCAATGGGTAATCAGAACATATCTATCCCAAAAGAAGGTTCCTAATACTAACTAAAAACCACTCACCTATATACACCTGTAAGACGTCCCTGTCACTTCCGGTGTATCGGAAGCCGCCCACCCACGCTCATGCGTCCAGGAGTTCGATAGCCGCATGGCTAATTAGCATATCCAAACACGTAATGACGTTTACGCTCCAACCGGGCATAGTTACTCCTGCTAATGCGCCTGTCCGGGTGGCGAGAGTTCCGATACCACCGGACTAACTGTTACAAGTGTAACTACTCTAACCTCATAAGTGCAAAAAACTAACTAACCATATATATATATATACATATATATATAATATATATACACACACCAAACTTCAGTATGAAAGTCAGAAAAAAGAAGAGGCGCTTCCTTGTGCGAATCAGCTGTAAACAAACAGGCAGGCAACGTCTCACTCGCTCTCAGTATACTCAGAAAAGAGGCAGCTCTCTGTCATGCTAATAGTAACAGACTGGAGTCTCACAGCGCTCCAGCTCGCTGATATCACGGTTCTCGGAACCAGGTTAGAAGGTGCTCCAAACTCTGGAACAGGGTATATTCCAATTCCACTACGGAGATGCCCCAAATGACCAGATCTGGCTGATCAGCAAATAGGGGGAGTGATCATACAGATCAGACGATACGAAGTGATAGTATAAAATGCACTTTTAATTATTTTAAAATACTTAAAACAATGTAGCACTCATAAGTGCATCAGTGTGGTACGCTACGCGTTTCTCAGTCTACTGACCGTTTCTTCAGGCATAAACACAAATCACTTTGTATCCTATTTAAATCTACCTTATCCAATAGTATTGTAGAAAGTTATACATGCCATAGTTGACACAAGGATTGTCAATTAGCAATTACTGTGAATATACATTTTAGGTTTCTATATGAAAATCCAAAAAAACAAAATTTATGCTTACCTGATAAATTTCTTTCTTTCTTGATACGGATCATCATCAATTACTGTTGGGAACATCACTCCTGGCCAGCAGGAGGAGGCAAAGAGCATCACAGTACAGCTGTTAAATATCACTCCCCTACCCACAACCCCCCAGTCATTCGACCAAAGGGAAAGGAGAGAGGAAGTAACACAAGGTGCAGAGGTACCTGAGGTTTATATAAAAAGAAACTGTCTGAATACAGGGCGGGCCGTAGACTCACTGTGTCAAGAAATAAATACATTTATCAGGTAAGCATAAATTTTTTGTTTTCTTTCTAATGACACGGTGAGTCCACGGATCATCATTAATTACTGTTGGGAACCAATACCCAAGCCAGAGGACACAGATAAGGGAGGGACAAGACCTGAACCTAAACAGAAGGCACCCCTGCTTGAAGAACCTTTCTCCAAAAAGAAGCCTCAGCCAAGGCAAAAGTGTCGAATTTATAGAATTTGTAAAAAGTGTGCAAAGATGACCAAATTGCAGCCTTGCAAATCTGTTCCACAGAAGCTTCATTTTTTAAGGCCTGGGAAGAAGAAACAGCCCTTGTGGAATGAGCTGTGATTTTCTCAGTGAAGTAGCCGTAGCTTTCTGACCCTTGCGTTTCCCAGAAATGCAAACAAACAATGCAGAAGACTGACAAAAGTCCTTAGTTGCCTGCAAATAAAATTTTAGTGCTCGCACAGCATCCAGATTATGTAACAAGCGTTCTTTGTGAGAAGAAGGATTAGGACATAAAGATTAATATTCTTGACCGAAACAACCTTGGGCAGGAAACCAAACTTATTATGCAGATCCACCTTATCAGAGGGAAATCTAAGATAAGGGGAATCGCACTGTAAAGCAGAGAGTTCAGAAACTCTCAGAGCAGAGGAAATAGCAACAAGAAACAAAACTTTCCAAGATAACATCTTAATATCTAAAGAATGCATAGGCTCAAACGGAACAAGGTTAAGACTCCATGGTGGAGTAACAGGTTTAAATACAGGCCGAATTCTAACCAAGGCCTGACAAAACTATTGCACGTCTGGCACATCCGCCAAGCGCTTATGTAACAAAATGGACAATGTTGAAATTTGACCCTTTAGAATAGTTGCTGTTAAACCCTTCTCCAGACCATCCTGGAGAAAGGAAAAATTCCTAGGAATCCTTACTCTACTCAGAGTATCCTTTGTATTCACACCAATACAAGTATTTACACCAGATCTTATGGTAAATCCTGCGAGTCACAGGCTTACGAGCCTGAATCAAGGTCTCAATGACCGACTCTGAAAATTCACACTTCGATAAAACTAAGCGTTCAATCTCCAAGCAGTCAACTTCAGAGAAACGAGATTTGGATGAAGGAAGGGACCCTGAGGTAGAAGGTCCTTCCTCAGAGGCAGTCTCCAAGGTGGAAAGGAGGACATTTCCACTAGGTCTGCATACCAAATCCTGCGATGCCACGCCGGGGCTATGAAAATTACAGACGCCCTCTCCTGCTTGATTCGAGCAATGACTCTTGGAAGGAGAGCGAACAGAGGAAACGGGTATGCTAGACTGAAGTTCCAAGGAACCTGCAGAGCAACAATCAGAAATGCCTGCGGATCTCTTGACCTCGAGCCGTATCTCAGAATTTGGCATTCTGACGAGAAGCCATGAGATCCAACTCCGGCTGCCCCCACTTTATGGTCAAGCTGGAAAACACATCTGAATGAAGTTCCCACTTCCCAGGATAAAAAAATGTCTGCTCGGAAATTCCGCTTCCCAATTGTCCACTCCTGGGATGTGGATCGCAGAAAGACAGCAGTTGTGGGTCTCCGCCCACTGAATAATTCAGGCCAAGGAACTCTGAGTTCCCCCCTGGTGGTTGATGTAGGCCACTGAGGTTATTTTGTCCAACTGGAATCTGATAAACTGGGCTAAGGCTAACTGAGGCCAGGCCAGAAGAGCATTGAAGATTGTTCTCAGCTCCAAGATGTTTATGGGCAGGACTGACTCCATAAGTCCTGAGCCTTCAACGAAACCCACATTGCGCCCCCTAACCTAGAAGGCTGGCATCCATGGTCACAATCGCCCAGGAGGGTCTGCAGAAGCAAGTACCCTGGGAGAGATGATACTGAGAAAGCCACCACGGAAAAGAGTCTATTGACGCCTGATCTAGATCTACACGCAGAGATAGGTCCATATAGTTCCTGTTCCATTGTCTGAGCATGCATAACTGCAGAGGTCTGAGATGGAACAGAGTGAACAGAATGATGTCCATGGAAGCCACCATCACACCGATTACCTCCATTACATTGAGCCACTGACGACCGTGAAGAGGACTGAAGGGCAAGGCAAGAGTCGAAAATCTTTCTTTTTCTGACCTCCGTCAGAAACATCTTCATTAACAGGGAGTCTATTATGGTCCCCAAAAATACGACCCTTGTAGCTGGAACCAGAGAACTGTTTTCCCGATTCACCTTCCATCTGTGGGATCGAAGAAAAGACAACAAGATCTCTGTATGAGATTCTTCTTGTTGAAAAGATGACGCCTGAACCAGAATGTCATCCAGATAAGGTGCCACTGCAATGCCCCGAGATCGAAGCACAGCTAAAAGAGCCCCCAGAACCTTTGAAAAAATACTGGGAGCTGTGGCAAGGCCGAATGGAAGGGCAACGAACTGGAAATGATTGTCTAAAAAGGCGATTGTCAGAAACTTGTGATGGTCCCTGTGAATGGGAACATGAAGGTATGCATCCTTTAGGTCTATGGTTGTCATGAACTTGACCCTCTTGTACCAAGGAAAGAATGGAGCGTATAGTCTCCATCTTGAAGGATGGCACTCTGAGAAACTTGTTAAAACTTTTAGATCTAGGATTGGTCAAAAAGTTCCATCCTTTTTTTGGGAACTACTAACAGATTTGAGTAAAATCCCAGACCCCTTTCCTGAAAGGAAACTGGAACTTTTACCCCCAGGGTGACAAGGTCCTTGACACAATGTAAGAACGCATCTCTTTTTATCTGGTCTACAGATAATCTGGAGAGGAGAAACCTGCCTCTGGGAGGAAAAGATTTGAAGTCAATTTTGTATCCCTGGGAGACAATGTCCACCACCCAGGGATCCGGTACATCTTTTATCCAAACCTGGGGAAAAAAGAGAGTCTGCCCCCTACAAGATCCGCTCCCGGATTGGGAGCCAACCCTTCATGCTGACTTGGAATCAGCTGAAGACTTTTTAGATTGCTTTCCCTTATTCCAGGACTGGTTGGGCTTCCAGGAAGGCTTGGCTTGATCTAGCTTGGAGGAAGAAGACTTGCCTTTAAAGTTACAAAAAGAACGAAAATTACTCTGACCTCCCTTCTGCTTATTCTTTTTATCTTGAAGTAGAAAAGAACCCTTCCCTCCAGTAATATCTGAGATAATTTCCGCCAAACCAGGTCCAAACAAGGTCTTACCCTTGTTAGGAATAGCCATGAGCTTAGATTTGGATGAAAAATCCGCAGACCAGGATTTCAACCACAAGGCCCTGCGGGGTAGGACAGCAAAACCAGAAATTTTGGCTCCCAGTTTAATAACCTGTAAGGAAGCATCTGTAATGAAGGAATTGGCTAACTTGAGGGCCTTAATCCTGCTCTGGATCTCATCAAAAGGGGTATCCGTCTGACGAGATTCAGACAACGCATCAAACCAGTAAGCCGCAGCACCGGTAAATGTGGCGATACACACTGCAGGTTGCCATTGTAGACCCTGGTGGACATACATCTTTTTTAGTAAAGCCTCCAATTTTTTTTATCCATTGGATCCTTAAAAGAACAACTATCCTCTATGGGAATAGTAGTCCTCTTGGCTAAAGTGGAGATCGCTCCTTCTATATTAGGAACCATCTGCTACGACTCCTTAATAGAATCTGCTATAGGAAACAACTTCTTAAAAATAGGAGATGGAGAAAAGGGAATACCAGGTCTTTCCCATTCTCGAGCAATAATCTCCGCAGCACGGTCAGGAACCGGAAAAACCTCCACCGCGGAGGGAACATCAAAGTATTTGCTCAATTTACTAGACTTTTTAGGATTGACTACAATAGTTGTTGGAGTCGTCCAAAGTAGCCAAAACCGCCTTAAAGGGACAGTAAACCTTAAAAATAATGTTATATAATTCTGCACATAGTGCAGAATTATATAACATTATTTAGGTGCTATAGCCATAAAAGCATTTTTTCCTTTTATATTTTGCTAAAATATGGCGCTTTTACAGACCCGCTCTCTGCTGAGCGGGTCTGTAATATTCAGTCAGCGCATCGGGCTAGCTGTATAGTCACAGCCTGGCCCGACCGCGCCATAAGACTAAGTGCAGCCATAAGACTAAGTGCTATAGCACCTAAATAATGTTATATAATTCTGCACTATGTGCAGAATTATATAACATTATTTTTAAGGTTTACTGTCCCTTTAAGTAATAAGCGAAGGTGTTCTAGCTTAAATCTGAAGGATACCACTTCAGCATCAGAATAAGGAATTCCACTGTCTGAGTCTAAGATTTCCCCCTCAGGCTTATGAGAAGGGACACTCTGGATAGCCAGAACTTGATCAGAAACCTTACTGTTTCCTTAAATTTCCTTTTACGCCTTTCCTGCAACATGGGGAAAGCTGACAAGGCCTCAGATACTGCAAGGGATACCTGGGAAGCAATGTCTTGTAGAGAAAATCCTACAGGATTGCAAGAAGAAACACAGGGCACTGTATGTGGAGACTGAAAAAGTTGAAACGGGGAGTGATATTTAACAGCTTTGCTGTGGTGCTCTTTGCCGCCTCCTGCTGGCCAGGAATGATATTCCCAACAGTAATTGATGATGATCCATGGACTCACTGTGTCATTCTAATTACCAACTGCAAGCTACATCGGTTTTAAAATACAATGCATCACTCTATTCAACAGCCAAAAACGACATCAGTATTCAATATGTAAATGATAAAAAATTCCCTTTTAATAGTAAGGAAAAAAATACTATTCAAAGGGATTTTTTTTTTCTTCAATGAGTGATAAATCGAAACTGGAATTCACAAATCAAAAATCCACTAAACTGATTTGTCACCAAAATAGAGCATTGGATTAAAAGTAGTTTAACCTACTGGACTTTATATTACTCAGAATGGAAATAGGAGTACCTCAGGACACACAAGATTTTGTAGTATTGTTATACCGCAGTTTGCATGAGCCCCAAGGCAGAACATACAGTGATCTGAGATGTCATCGCAGAAAATGCAGCATGTCTGGAGAAAGAGTGGGACACATGCAGGAACTGTCAGCGATTTAACTTTGCAGCACTGCTCCACATTAGGCTGTTCTTTTCAAACAGAGATGTGCTCTGGCTGCATTGTGTACGTTTTTCTTAACACGGTGCATTCAGAGCAAAGTGCTGTTTGAAGTGAACAGTCAAATATGCAGTAGAGCTGCAAAGCAGTAGTGTATTGGTTGTCGACTGGCTCTCAGGCATTTTTCCAAACCCGCCCCCCTAGCCTGTCCCAGTCTGCAAAGCTGTTTTTTTCTGAATGTAAGACGTTAGTATGAGCAATGCACCTTTTTTAATACTACACTTCTATGTTAGACAAAGTGAAAAAGGAAACAAATTTATTCAAGGGACATTTTACTTTTTTTTTTTTGTCTGCAGCTAATTTGCAATGCAATTTTCAACTACTGCACTATATTATAAAACTTTAAAAAATGGCTTTATTCTCCAGTTAACCAACACATTGCAATTGTACTGGTGCTTTAGTGTAACTGCCTAATTTACAATTGAATTTTCTCTAAAAAAAATCTCCTTGCAGAAAGTGAAAAAAAGTTCTGCCTCTGGGTGCATGAGCTACTACTTTTACACTCCAAAATGTAACTGTACCTATGTCTGTTGGATTGTATGCTTAAAGTGAATGTAAATTTTGATCCTAAAATGCCCAGTTTTTAAAAATTCGATTAAAAACAGCGGCACTTTAATTCATCAAAATTTACATTTCACTCCTGTTGAGATAAAAAAAACTTTTAAGCTTGACAGCCGCTCCAGCTTCCTCCGCCCGTCGCAAAGTCTCTTCCTGGGTCGAAAATGAGGAATCGGTCTTCCTCCAATCACGGCGTTGAATCAGACACTGATTCCCCGGGGGGGGGGGGGGAAGCCGTGATTGGTGGATGACCGATCCATCATTTATGACGTCGGAAATGGCTTGCGACGACCGGGGGAAACTGGAGCGGCTGTCAAGTTTAAAAGGTAAGTATTTTTTCACAACACGAATGAAATGTAAATTTTGATGAATTAAAGTGCCCCTGTTTTTAAAAGAATTTTTAAAAACCGGGCACTTTAGCATCAAAATTTACATTCACTTTAAGATAAAAACAATACAAAAACTAAGTTATACATTTTTTTTTTTTTGTTTGTTTTCATTTATGGATTGAATAGTTGCCTAAAAACTTTTGTTTGGCAATTTAGTTTTAAATTATCCAGTGCATGGGCCCTAATTTGCTACAGACAATTAAATATAATATAATATAATTAAATGAAACTCTGTACGAGAATGTTGATACTTCAGTTTGTGACTTTGAGGTGCTAGTTTACTGTACCATTTACTCCCAACATTTTATCTTGGAAAGAATTTAGAAAACTTGCTGCTGTAGTTTAATTAAAACACTTCCTTTGTGTTAGCTCAACTTGCTTATGTCATTTTGTATGGTGTTACATGTAAGTAAACAACAGAGTATTGAGAAATTAAGTAGTATATCTTGTAGATAATGGAAGGCTGGTTTTGAACTTTTTTTTTTTTTATATGAGACTTATTCTAGCCCTCCTGAGACTCGCTTGCCTAGCACCAGTTTACTTTATCCTACCATGTGAACTACAATTTGCATCATGCCACCCTCAATCCAGATCACAATTCCTAGAAGCTGTAGAATGCTTAATCGGCTTGCTCGCAGTTCAACACAACCACCACATCCAAGAGTAGTAGCCTTCCGTTCCTCAGGTCAAAGGCAGTGTTGCAAGCTTGAGAGAACAGAGGAAGAATTATTTTTATTGTTCGTCCAAAATTATATTGATACTTACTTCATTAGTGTTTTTAAGCATCCAGATTATTGGTTTAACACTGAAACATTCTATTCATTTAAATATTAAACACAAAAAAAATGTGTAATTCGATTTTAGAACATATTTGTCAATACCTGCATTACACTTTCTGGTGAAAATTACCTATGAATGAGAAATAGACCATCAAGAGAGTATTTTTAATAATAAAAAGGGTCAACGGTTGTATATATTTTTCTTTTTCTTTACAGAAATTCATGCTGAAGTCCAGCTCAAGAATTACGGGAGATTTCTTGAAGAATACACCTCTCAGTTGCAGAGAATTGAAAATGCTCTGGATGATTCTATTGGGGATGTATGGGACTTTAGCCTGGATCCAGTGGCACTCAAGGTTTGTTAATTGTCTTGTATTAAAGTGATTGTAAAGTTTAATGATTTAAAGCCCAGTATTTAAAAAATACTCTTCAAAACATGGGCACTTTAAGTCATTAAACTTTACAATGAGGCTTCTTGTTTTTAAAATACTTACCATTTTGTTAATGTAAACAGACCGCCGATCCTCTGCCCACATCTCCTTCAGTACTGAGCAGATAGAGGACTAATCCGGCTCCCTCCAATCGTTGCGTGCCCCCTTTGGCGTCCAGCTCGTGGGGCACGCAACGATTGGAGGAAGCCGGATTCATCATCGATCTGCTCAATGCTGAAGGCGATGACGGCCCAGGCATCAGCGGTCTGTTTACAGTAATGCTAAATATTTTTTTTTTTTTTTAAAAAGAAGCCTCATTGTAAAGTTTAATGGCTTAAAGTACGGAAGCCCAAAGAGGCCATGCACGTTTAATATTTTTAACTTGTTTTGTCGACATAAAAAGTTTTATGAAGATTGTTTTTACTCTCAGATTATTACATTTACCTGACTAGATTTCAGTCAGGAAGTGTTGGTGATGGAGCAAACTGTTTGAAAGGGAAACGATAGATAATTCCCAAGTTTTGCATAGCCAACACTGTGTTATTAATACACTTATTACCTCTGTGATTACCTTGTATCTAAGCCTCTGCAGACTGCCCCTTAGCTCATTGCTCTATTTTGAGAGCATTTGTGGCACTTTTAGAAAATTAATCAGAGATCGGCTCTCTGGTTAATTTTCTGAGCGCTAATTGCTCACGGTAGCAATAACCAGCCACTTGTAAAGGCTGGTTAATTATTGAGCGGCCAAAAAAACAGCCAAATTTGTCGGTTTGCAGGAGCGTGATAATTTAATGTGCCACATGTAATCTAGCCCAAAGTGTTTTCTGTCCCTTTTAAATGTGTAACACTATAATGTGGACAACTGTACTCACATAGGCCTAGGTTACAAGTGAAGCTTTATAGATAGCACAAAGTGTGGTTTCAATATCACTGGCCCATGCTCATTGGATCCTATGGAAGCACGCTCTTGTGAGCACAATGCTTCCTAGCAATGTGAACGCGAGCTTGTGTTCACATTGTGCTTTACTTGTAATACCAGCTCACGTTAGCATGCAAGCGATGTTTAGCGCTCCACTTGTAATTTGGCCCATTGTAATTACAAGACATTTATGTTGTGTTGCTATAGAATTACATATCAGCCAAGTTTTAACTTTTTTTTTTTTAAACAAATTCACATCCTTTTTACTGCAATAATGTTTTAGTGGCCAAACTCCACCCTCCATTTGCATTATTTGGAGTAGCCAGTCTAGACTTTAGTCCACAGACACGGCTAAACACTGTCATAAAGTTAGTATAAAGTTTATTTCTTTCCTAAGATATGGTGAGTCCACGGCTTGAGTAATTTCTGTTGGGAATATCACTCCTGGCCAGAGCACCACAGTTAAACTGTTCAGTATCACTGACTTACCCACAACCCCCAGTTATTCTCTTTGCCTTCGGTGCATGGAGGAGGTGAAGTTTAGGTGTCTGAAGAATTTTTTTTATTTAATCTACAAGCAAGTTTTGGGGTATAGCCGTATTCCCTGTCATTCCTTGCAGTCGGGTAGTGGTGGGTTTAAAGCAGTTAGGAACTTGTAAAGAGGTACTTACTGCGTTTTCCTAACAATTGCTGCCCTAGTTTAGAAAGCCAGAGTTGGCTACTCTGTTCTTTCTTTTTCAAAGGTCTCTGTGAAGAACTATGTCTTCTCATACCTTGTAACTGTCTACATGCCGGACAGCGGAGCGGGTATGTGCTTTTTCTTCTAGTTGGGGAGACCATGCACTTAACAAATGAAAATACACTACTTTTTTAATGGGACATAGATAATCCTGTTGTATGGATTACACTGGGGCATGAAGCAGGCACTGTAGCATGTGTGAGACTAACATTTAAACTCTTTTAAAAAGAAAGGGTAAAAATGTTTTTATTAGACTTTATTTTCTGACACATATTTACTTGATAAAACAATACAAGTTTAAACTGTGAAAGTAAGGCTGAATTTTTCAACAACTTATTCATTTCCCCTTTGCTTTAAAATAAAATGATGCAACATTTTAAACTGTCAGGTTTGAAAAAAACAGATATTTCTGTTACTCAGTGTACCAGGAAGCTATTTTTAGTTCCTCTCTGTGTAGCAGCAGTAATTTGAGTTTGGCAGTTGCGGTCACATGACTGACTTTACTTCATAACGTTTCTTTTTTTTTCTTCTCTCCATTTCTGGGTGATCCGGTCTTAATTGGTAGCAGTAAGGCACCTCATCCGGACTTTCTGAGGGTGAAATCTCAGATTCTGACAGTATAATTCCGTCTTCGGAGACTGAGGTGGTATCCTTCAGATTTAAGATTGAACACCTTTTGTGTATTATTAAAGAAGGCTTTAGCTATTTTAGATGATTCCGATACCCCTGTCGTCACTCCTAAGAAATCTAGTAAACTTAATAGTTTCTTTGATGAACCTTCCACTTCGGAGGTTTTTCCTGTGCGAACCGTGCTAGGGAGATTATCTCAGGAATGGGAGAAACCAGGGGTGTCTTTTTCCCCGTCTCCTGTTTTTTAAGAAAACGTTTCCTGTCAAGGACTCCATTAAAGACCCTTGGTATATTGTACCCAAAGTTGAAGGGACCATTTCCACTCTGGCTAAGAGAACCACTATTCCTATTGAGGATAGCTGCTCTTTTTTAAGGATCCGATGGACAAGAAGCTGGAGGCTTATTTGAAAAAGATTTATGTTCATCAAGGTCTCCAATTGCAACCTGCTGTGTGTATTGCTACCGTGACTAGTGTGACTTCTTATTGGTTCGACGCCTTGTCTGATTCTCTTCAAGTAGAGACTTCGTTGGATGAAATTCAAGATAGGATTAAAGCTCTTAAATTGGCCAATTCCTTTATTGCAGATGCCATTTTACAGGTTGTTTAGACTAGGAGCTAAAACGTCTTCTAGTTTCGCTGTCCTAGCCTGCAGGGTGTTATGGTTGAAATCCTGGTCAGCGGATGTTTCCTCTAAAGTCAAGCTTCTGGCGATTCCGTACAAGAGCAAAACCTTTGTTTATCTCTGATATTACGGGTGGAAAAGGATCTTTTCTACCTCAAGATAAAAATAATAGGGCTAAAGGATGTCAGAGTAATTTTTGTTCTTTTCGTAACTTCAGAGGAAAGCCTTCCCCTTCTTCTTCCAAGCAGGAACAACCCAAGTCATCTTGGAAACTCAATCAGTCTTGGAACAAGGGGAAACAATCAAAGAAACCCGCAGCTGATTCAAAATCCGCATAATGGGTTTGCCCCCCCTGATCCGGGATCGGATCAGGTGGGGGGCAGACTTTCTCAGTTCTCTCAAGCCTGGATTCGAGATGTCCCAGATCCCTGGACTGTGGACATAGTATCCCAGGGTTACAAATTGGAATTGAAGACTTTTCTTCCCAGAGGCAGATTCCTTCTCTCAAGATTATCTGCAGACCAGATAAAGAGAGAGGCGTTCTTGAAATGTATACAACATCTTTCCTCCCTGGGAGTGATAGTTCGTTCCAGTGCAGCAACAGGGTCTTGGATTCTACTCCAACCTATTTGTGGTTACCAAAAAAGAGGGAACTTTCCGTCCCATTATAGACTTGAAGTGTCTAGACAATTTTCTCAAAGTTCCATACTTCAAGATGGAGATTATACGCTCCATTCTTCCTTTAGTACAAGAGGCTCAGTTCATGACAACCATAGACCTAAAGGATGCATATTTTCATGTTCCTATTCACAGGGACCATCACTGATTCCTGAGATTTGACATTCTGGACAAACCTTTCCAGTTTGTGGCCCTTCCATTTGGTCTAGCCACAGCTCCCAGAGTTTTTTCAAAGTTTCTGGGGGCTCTTTTGGCAGTGATCCGTTCAGGCGCCATCTTTTCAACAAGCAAAATTTCACACAGAGATATTATTGTCTTTTCTTCGTTCCCACGGATGCAATGGGAATCTGGAAATGTGAATCCCTTTCCCCTGCTACAAGAGTAGTGTTCTTAAGGAGCCATAATAGATTATGTATTGATGAAGATTTTTCTGACAGAGGTCAGGAAAAATGAAAACATTTCCTCTTGCCTCTATCTTCAGGCTACTGCTCATCCTTCAGAGGCTCAATGTATGGAGGTAATCGGTCTGATGGTGGCTTCCATGAACATCATTCCTTTTGCTCGATTCCATTTGAGAGCTCTCCAGTTGTGTATGCTCAGACAATGGAATGGCGACCATGTGGATCTATCTCAGAGAATAGTTAGATCAGTTGTCAAGGGATTCTCTCCTGTGGTGGGTTTCTCAGAAATGTCTGTCTTAAGGCACATGCTTTTTTTTTTTGGGGGGGGGGGCTTTCTGGGTGATCGTGACCCTGGATGCTAGGCTGGGAAACAGTCTGAAACGCGTTAAAAGCTCAGCGCCTTTAAACTCGGGAGGAGTCTGCTCTTCCCATCAACATCTTGGAGTTGAGGGCAATTTACAATGCTCTATTGGCTTGACCCCAGTTAATCAGGTTTCAGTCAGACAACATAACCTCTGTGGCTTACATCAATCACCAGGGTGGAACTCTGAGTTTCTTAGCCATGAAGGAGGTTACTCGAAATCTTCAGTGGGCAGAGACACACAATTGCTGTCTATCTGCCATCCACATTCCAGGAGTAGACAACTGGAAAGCGGATTTTCTGAGCAGACAGACTTTTCATCCCGGGTAGTGAGAACTCCATCCGGAGGTGTTTTCCAGCTTGGTTCTTAAAATAGTGGGTGCCGGAGTTAGATCTGATGGAGTTCCATCAGAACGCCAAGCTTCCAAGGTACGGTTCAAGGTCAAGAGATCTGCAGACAGTTCTGATAGATGCTCTGGCGGTTCCTTGGGTTTTCAGGTTGGCATACCTGTTTCCTCCGTTTGCTCTCGTTCCACAAGTTATCGCTTGCATCAAACAGGAGAAGGTGTCAGTGATCCTTTTAGCCTCTGCGTAGCCTCGCAGGATCTGGTTTGCAGACCTAGTGGAGATGTCATCTCTCCCACCTTGGAGACTACCCTTGAGGAAGGACATCCTGATTCAGGGTCCCTTCCTTCATCCAAATCTCGTTTCTCTGAAGCTGACTGCTTAGAGATTGAACACTTAATTCTGTCTAAGCATGGTTTTTCTGAGTCGGTCATTGAGACCATGATTCAGACTCACAAGCCTGTTACTAGAAAGATTTATCCTAAGATATGGCGAAAATATCTTTGTTGGTGTGAATCCAAGGGCTACTCTTTGGCTACTCTTTGAGTAGAATTAGAATTCCTAGAATTTTATCTTTTCTTCAGGAAGGCCTGGAGAAGGGATTGTCAGTCAGTAGCCTGAAGGGTCAGATTTCTGCTTTATCAGTTTTACTACATAAATGTTTGGCGGATGTGCCAGATGTGCACAAAATCAGGCTTGTCTTTAAGTCTGTTGCTCTTCCTTGGAGCCTTAACCTTGTTCTTACATTTTTACAGCTGGCTCAGTTTGAGCTGTTGCATTCCATAGACATTAAGTTGTTATCTTGGAAGGTTTTGTTTCTTTTTGCCATTTCTTCTGCTCGAAGAGTCTCGGAACTCTCACCTCTGCAGTGTGATTCCCCTTATCTTATTTTTCATACCGATAAGGAGGTTCTTCATACTAAGTTAGGTTTCCTTCCTAAGGTTGTTTCTAATAGAAGTATCAATCAGGAAATTGTTCTTCCCTCTGTGTCCTAATCCTCTTTCTTCCAAAGAACGTTTGTTACACAATTTGGATGTTGTACGTGCTCTTAAATTCTACTTACAGGCGACTAAGGATTTTCGCCAGTCCTCTGCCCTCTTTGTCTGTTTCTCTGGGAAACGTAAAGGTCAGAAAGCTACTGCTACTACTTTTTTCTTTTTGTTTACGAAGTATAATTTGTTATGGACAGCAGCCTCCTGAGAGAATTACGGCTCATTCCACAAAAGCTGTTTCCTCTTCTTGGGTTTCAAAAATGATGCTTCTGTGGAACAAATTTGCAAGACTGCAACTCTGTCTTCTCTACATACTTTTCCCAAATTTGATACTTTTGCCTCGGCTGAGGCTTCTTTTAGGAGAAAGGTTCTTCAAGCGGTGGTGCCTTCGGTTTAGGACTGCCTGTCTTGTCCCTCCCTATTTATCCGTGTCCTCTAGCTTGGGTATTGGTTCCCAACAGTAATTACTCAAGCCGTGGACTCACTATATCTTAGGAAAGAAAAACAAAATTTATGCTTACCTGATAAATTAATTAATTTCCGGATATTGGGAGTCCACAACCCCACCCTTTATTTTAAGACAGTTGTTCTTTTGACTATAACCTCAGCTACCTCTACACTTTGTGTTACTCCTTTTTCTCCATGTCCCTCTGGTCGAATGACTGGGGGTTGTGGGTAAGGGAGTGATTCTTAATAGTTTAACTGTGGTGCTCTTTGCTGCCTCCTGCTGGCCAGGAGTGATATTCCCAACAGTAGTTACTCAAGCCGTGGACTCGCCATATCCGGAAATAAATTTATCAGGTAAGCATAAATGTTGTTTTTGCAGTTGTTATCAGATAAAGCCAATTAGGGAGGGAGTTGTAGCAGAGTTATGCTTGAAAAGTCAGCAGGGTGCATTTCAAGTTATGAAATGCTTAATTTTCAGAATTTAAATTACATACAAAGTGGGCAAAATAAATAATGAAAGTATAATGCAAAGCTGTTTCATTACACATAACATTTTATTTGAAAATATCAAGTTGTTTATTGTCCTTTTAAATTAACATGGAATGAAAAACTGGATTTCCCCCCCCCTCTTCCCATTGGAAATATTAGTTGAATATATATTTGTTTAAAGGGATAGTCTAGTCAAAATTAAGCTTTCATGATACAGCAAATTTTGTTTTTTTATCTTGGTATTCTTTTTTAAAAGCTTAAAGGGACAGTCAATATCAGAATTTTTGTTGTTTAAAAAGAAAGATAATCCCTTTATTACCCGTTCCCCAGTTTTGCACAACCAACACAGTTATATTAATATACTTTTTACCTCTGTAATTATCTTGTATCTAAGCTTCTGCTGACTGCCCCCTTATTTCAGTTATTTTGACAGACCTGCAGTTTAGCCAATCAGTGCTCAGTCCTAGGTCACTTTACGTGCATGAGCTCAATGTTATCTATTTGAAACATGTGAACTAATGCCCTCTAGTGGTCAAAATGCATTCAGATTAGAGGCAGTCTTCAAGGTCTAAGAAATTAGCACATGAACCTCCTAGTTTTAGCTTTCAACGAAGAATACCAAGAGAACAAAGCAAAATTGGTGATAAAAGTAAATTGGGAAGTTGTTTAAAATTGCATGCCCTATTTAAATCATGAAAGTTTTTTTTGGCATTGACTGTCCCTTTAACCTAGGTCGTCTCTAACTGATTTTTAAACCTTTGAAGGCTGCCTCTTATCGCAGTGCATTTTGATAGTTTTTCAGTTAGACAACGCTAGTTCATGTGTGTTTATAGATAAACATTGTGCTCACTCCCGTGGAGTTATTTAGGAGTCAGCACTGATTGGCTAAAACTCAAGTCTGTCAAAAGCACTGAGCTAAGGGGGCAGTTTGCAGAGGCTTAGATACAAGGTAATCACAGGGAAAAGTGTATTAATAACATAGCGTTGGGAATAATAAAGGGATTATCTTTAAAAATAATAAAACATTTCAAGTAGACTGTCCCTTTAAATAATATTCAGACTATTGAAAAAGTTACAGCTGTTTCTAGAAGATAGACATAAATAGATAAGGAAAGACAGGATGGCAAAAATAAGCACAAAGAAAAAGAAATACACAGAAGTATATAGAGAGAAAAGGAAGAAAAACTGAGAGGCAAAAGATGCAGAAACAGAGTTGGGTTGAAAAGGACTTGAGAAATATAGGAATAAAGAGTAAAATAGAGACACAGATAGAGAGAGAGAGAGAGAGACACTCATGAGAAGAGAAAAAACAGCAGAGATACGAAGAAACAAAGCCAGAGAGAGATATACAGGTGGCCCTCGGTTTACAACGGTTCAATTTGCACTGTTTCAGAATAACAACCTTTTTTTCAGTCATGTGACTGCTATTGAAAAGCATTGAAAAAAGGATTAACAGTCCTCAGTGGGTGCGCTAGTGCTTGGATGTTGATTGTGGTGATGAGACACCGATCTTGATGGCTGCACTCCCGATAGTAATCCGGATGGATTTCTGGCTATGATAGAAGGGAGAAAAAGAAGAAAAGCATTGAGAAGCAGTGCATTGATTAAAATAGCCAGTAGGTGGAGCTGTCTGCTTGTGTTGCAGCAAAGATATGCAAGCCAAGCAAGCTGAAATGAATCAGTTTAACCAGACCTGAGCTATCGAGCAGCTTGCAAAGGAACAAGATCTTCCTGTCTATAAATCAGTCCAGATTGGAATGCATAAAAAAAGTGTTTGCAGAAAAATGCAAGTGAAGTCTGTGTTGTCTTATTATTTTATTAGGTTTATAATGCTGTTTAGTAATTTTTTTTGTTCATTTAACTTAGTTTAATTATATATTCTGTGTTGTGTGGTTATTTTATTAGGTTTAAACTGCTGTTTAGCATTTAAAGTCTTCATTTCAAAGCTTTAAAAATAATGTATTAGGTGTTACTTATGCCAATTTTGAGAGGGGCCTGGAACCTAACTCCCTCACTTCCCATTGACTTACATTATAAACTGGGTTTCAATATACAACGGTTTCGATTTACAACCATTCCTTCTGGAACCTAACCCCGGCGTAAACTGAGGGCTACCTGTACATGTAAGGACAGTTACACTTAAAGAGAGGGGAAGAGAAACACAATAGGAAAAGACAGAGAGAGAGGGTTCCAGGCTCCAAGTGTTTAATGAGCAGCCAAATAAACACTTCATTGAACATTCAGGATAACACATATGAAGGCAAGATAAATGTGCCCAGACAGGCACACAGTTCTGAATAAAAGATCTTGGTCTGGCTGCTGGTAAGATTAGGGAGAAGTTTGCAGGCTGCTGCTTTCCCTTTCAATCAGTTGAAATCTAGTCAGGCAAATGTAACAATCTGAGTGTAAAAACAATCTTCATAAAACAACTTGTTTTGTCGACATCCTATCTTTTCTATGGGATTTGCCTAACGCTGGTATTACGAGTCTTGGAAGAAGTGAGCGGTAGAGCCTCTACCGACAAGACTCCATCCACAAAAAAAAGTCAGTAGTTAAGAGCTTTATGGACTAACGCCATAACATAAAGCTCTTAACTACAGTGCTACAAAGTACACTAACACCCATAAACTACCTATGAACCCCTAAACCGAGGCCCCCCCACATCGCAAACCCTATAATATAAATTTTTAACCCCTAATCTTCCGACCGGACATCGCCGCCACCTACATTATCCCTATGAACCCCTAATCTGCTGCCCCTAACATCGCCGACATCTATATTATATTTATTAACCCCTAATCTGTTCCCCCCCCAACGTCGCCGCGAACTACCTACAAGTATTAACCCCTAATCTGCCGACCGGACATCGCCGCCACTATAATAAATGTATTAACCCCTAAACTGTCGCACTCCCGCCTAGCAAACACTATAATAAAAATTTTTAACCCCTAATCTGCCCTCCCTAACATCGCCACCTACCTACAATTATTAACCCCTAAACTCCCGACCCCAACGTCGCCGCTACTATAATAAAGTTATTAACCCCTAAACCTAAGTCTAACCCTAACACCCCCTACGTTAAATATAATTTAAATAAAACTAAATAAATGTACTATAATTAAATAAATTATTCCTATTTAAAACTAAATACTTACCTATAAAATAAACTCTAATATAGCTAAAATATAACTAATAGTTACATTGTAGCTATTTTAGGATTTATATATATTTTACAGGCAACTGTGTATTTATTTTAACTAGGTACAATAGCTATTAAATAGTTATTAACTATTTAATATCTACCTAGTTAAAAAAAATACAAAATTACCTGTAAAATAAATCCTAATCTAAGTTACAAATACACCTAACACTACACTATCAATAAATTAATTAAATTAACTACAATTATCTAAACTAAAATACAATTAAATAAACTAAACTATAATACAAAATCAAACAAACACTAAATTACAGAAAATAAAAAACATTACAAGAAGTTTAAACTAATTACACCTAATCTAAGCCCCCTAATAAAATAAAAAGCCCCCCAAAATAATAAAATGCCCTGCCCTATCCTAAATTACAAAGTAATCATTTCTTTTACCAGCCCTTAAAAGGGCTTTTTGCGGGGCATTGCCCCAAAGTAATCCGCTCTTTTACCTGTAAATAAAAATACAATACCCCCCCCAACATTACAACCCACCCAAACCCCCCTTAAAACAACCTAACACTAACCCCCTCAAGATCTCCCTACCTTGAGTCGTCTTCACTCAGCCGAGCCGAACTTTTCATCCAAGCGGGGCAGAAGAGGTCCTTCATCCAAGCGGGGCAGAAGACGTCTTCCATCCGGTTGAAGTGTTCATCCAAGCGGCATCTTCTATCTTCATCCATCCGGAGCGGCAGCATCCTGAAGACCTCCGACGCGGAACATCCATCCTGGCCGACGACTGAATGACGGTTCCTTTAAATGACGTCATCCAAGATGGCGTCCCTCGAATTCAGATTGGCTGATAGGATTCTATCAGCCAATCGGAATTAAGGTAGGAAAAATCTGATTGGCTGATCCAATCAGCCAATCAGATTGACCTTGCATTCTATTGGCTGATCGGAACAGCCAACAGAATGCGAGGTCAATCTGATTGGATCAGCCAATCGGATTGAACTTCAGATTTTTCCTACCTTAATTCCGATTGGCTGATAGAATCCTATCAGCCAATCAGAATTTGAGGGACGCCATCTTGGATGATGTCATTTAAAGGAACCGTCATTCGCCGTCCAGTCGTCGGCCAGGATGGATGTTCCGCGTTGGAGGTCTTCAGGATGCTGCCGCTCCGGATGGATGAAGATAGAAGATGCCGCTTGGATGAACACTTCAATCGGATGGAAGACGTCTTCTGCCCCGCTTGGATGAAGACTTCAACCGGATGGAGGACCTCTTCTGGCCTGCTTGGATTAAGAATTCGGCTCGGCTGAGTGAAGACGACTCAAGGTAGGGAGATCTTCAGGGGGATAGTCTTAGGTTTTTTTTAAGGGGGGTTTGGGTGGGTTTTAGAGTAGGGGTATGTGGGTGGTGGGTTGTAATGTTGGGGGGGGGTATTGTATTTTTATTTACAGGTAAAAGAGCTGATTACTTTGGGGCAATGCCCTGCAAAAAGCCCTTTTAAGGGCTGGTAAAAGAGCTGATTACTTTGTAATTTAGGATAGGGTAGGGCATTTTATTATTTTGGGGGGCTTTTTTATTTTATTAGGGGGCTTAGATTTGGTGTAATTAGTTTAAACTTATTTTTTAGTTTATTTAATTGTATTTTAGTTTAGATAATTGTAGTTAATTTATTTAATTTATTGATAGTGTAGTGTTAGGTGTAATTGTAATTTAGGTTGGGATTTATTTTACAGGTAATTTTGTAATTATTTTAACTAGGTAGATATTAAATAGTTATTAACTATTTAATAGCTATTGTACCTAGTTAAAATAAATACAAAGTTGTCTGTAAAATAAATATAAATCCTAAAATAGCTACAATGTAACTATTAGTTATATTGTAGCTATATTAGGGTTTATTTTATAGGTAAGTATTTAGTTTTAAATAGGAGTAATTTATTTAATTATAGTAAATTTATTTAGTTTTATTTAAATTATATTTAACTTAGGGGGGGTGTTGGGGTTAGATTTAGGTTTAGGGGTTAATAACTTTATTATAGTAGTGGCGACGTTGGGGTCGGGAGTTTAGGGGTTAATAAATGTAGGTAGATGGCGGCGACGTGGGGGGGGGCAGATTAGGGGTTAATAAATATAATATAGGTGTCGGCGATGTTAGGGACAGCAGATTAGGGGTTCATAGCTATAATGTAGGTTGCGGCGGTGTCCGGAGCGGCAGATTAGGGGTTAATAATATAATGTAGGTGTCAGCTATAGCGGGGGCGACAGATTAGGGTTTAATAAGTGTAAGAATAGGGGTGTTTAGACTCGGGGTTCATGTTTAGGGTGTTAGGTGTAGACTTAGAGAGTGTTTCCCCATAGGAAACAATGGGGCTGCGTTAGGAGCTGAACGCTGCTTTTTTGCAGGTGTTAGTTTTTTTTCTTCAGCCAGCTCAGCCCCATTGCATCCTATGGGGAATTCGTGCACAAGCACGTTTTTCTGCTTACCGCTACCATAGGCAACGCTGATATTGAGAGTTGAAGGGAAGCTAAAGTTGGCTCAACGCTCCCTTTTCTGAGGCTAACGCAGCCATTCAGACAACTCGTAATACCAGCGTTGTCTTAAGGGTGCGCTTGGAAAAAAAAGGAGCGTTAGCACCGTGGGTCTTTACCGACAAAACTCGTAATCTAGGGGTAAGTTTCTAAAGGGAAAAGAACACGCCAAGTTACCACGTTTGCTTATATAGCAAGTATAAAAAATATTAAAAATGTAAACACTATGATTGCAATTGATTGTTATTATAGGTATATCTTAATGTGTGACAAGGGAAACAAAGCTTAACCGACTAAGAACAGTGGGGGTGCTATAGTGCCAATAAAGCTAAGTATATAATGAAAAAGAAGCACCTTATAGTAACACTCCATAAACAGTATCCCTAACTGAAAAAGCACAGTTAAAGGGACACTGAACCCAAATTTTTTCTTTTGTGATTCAGATAGAGCATGCAATTTTAAACAAATTTCTAATTTACTCCTATTATCAATTTTTCTTCATTCTCTTGCTTTCTTTATTTGAAAAAGAAGGTATCTAAGCTATTTTTTTGTTTCAGCACCATGGAAAGCACTTGTTTATTGGTAGGTGAATTTACCCACCAATCAGCAAGAACAACACAGTGTGTTCACCAAAAATGGGCCGGCATCTAAACTTACATTCTTGCATTTCAAATAAAGATACCAAGAGAATGAAAATAATTTGATAATAGGAGTAAATTTCAAAGTTGCTTAAAATTGCATGCTCTATTTGAATCATGATAGAAAAAAAATTGGGTTCAGTGACCCTTTAATAATTGCTAATAAAAAAGGAGTAAATACCTTACAACTGACATTCTCAACCAAAAATATTAGAGCATCCAAGTACGGTAAAAATAACTCAATTACCTTGGTGTTTGAGTTATTTTTACAGTACTAGGATGCCCGGGCCCAACCAGTTTTAATAATCCTACACTCAACCTTGAAGTATAGTTTAATTGATGAGGGACTGTGTCCTTTTATAGAAAAGGAGCTCTAATATTTTTGGTTGAGAATGTAAGGTATTTACTCATTTTTTATTAGCAATTATTAAGGGTTAAGTTTTAACTGTGCTTTTCAGTTAGGGATACTGTTTATGAAGTGAGTGCTACTATAAGGTGCTATTTTCAGTCTTTTTCATTATATACTTATAATTATAGTTAACATTTTATGTAATTTATTAGCTTTTTTTAGACAAAAGTCCAAGTTTTAATATTTATATTTCCAAACTTTTCATGTTGGTGACACACTTTTTAGACCTACATCATTTTGTGACACAGTAATTCAGTTGTACAAGCAAACAGGAGGTTAAACTAACTTGTTTTAAGAGACACGGACACATACATACATTATATAATAATGAAATGTATTTAGAGTATGTTTGTGCAAGAATAAAAAAAAAAAAAATGTAATAGCACCAATAGCTACTTACGATTTTATTGGGATGTATGCGGTTGATGGGATGAACACGGTTTCTGAATATTTGGTGGAATATTAGATAAAGACACTCGCATTTCATCATCAAGCATTTGTAAGCTTCCACTTCCTATCCATATATCAAGAGCAGGAGCAGCAATGCACTACTGGGAGCTAGCTGCAACCCCCCCCCCCCCCCACTGACTTCTGACTTAAGCTCAGCCTTTAAGCTGCCGCACTCAGAACTCTGCGAGTCCGACTGACTACTGCCCGCGCCACAAACACACTGCTGTCTAACTCACTGACTACACGTGCAGTCACGAGCCAATGTGCGGCCAATGGGAATAGTCTCAGTTCCCGCTGAGCAGCACCAATAGGTTAAGATGATCTTTGACCCAGGTATCAATCATGTGTTAACCATGTGATATGCATAGCAGGCAGACGGAAAGTTGGAAACCTAAAAAAAAAATTAAATTAAAAAAACTTTGTGCTGTAGCAGGGATACACCTACACACTGCTGCCGACACACTGTCACGACACACAGTTTGGAAAGCACTGGTCTAAAGGGTAATAAAAGTTTACACCTTAAAACATGTTTGTATGTTGGTGTGTGTTATTGTACACAAATCAGACTTACTCTACCAATAAAGCAAAGTTTCTTTCTTGTTAAAATATTATTTTTCTCTGTTGATATGACATCACAGAGTGCACCAAATAAGCCAATTATTGTGGCGTTATTTTGCATATTAAAAAGGGTCTGTGTGCGTTCATGAATGCAAAGATATTTGTATGTACAGTAGATTTCCTTGCTGTCCACTACGTGCGCTGTATCACGGTGACAGTGACATGGTGACTATTTAAAATATCATTACGTGACTAACTTAAAGTATGAAATACAATTTTTCCCTTTTTATGACTCTTTAAAAACCAAGCATTCATTTACATAAGAAAATATAGCCACAGTTTTTTAATGTGAAATATTAAAAGGATTATTTGGCAGCTGTCTGTCATGTAGGTTTATACAAAATTATCTCAATTACATTCATTTGTTTTGCCTAGAAAACATGTTTATGAAAAATATGCAGCCTTAAAAGTAAAGATGTGCTTAAAGGACCAGTAAACACTGTAGATTTGCCTAATAAACAAATGCAAGATAATGCAATAGCACTTAGTCTGAACTTAAAATTAGTAGTAGATTTTTTTTTTTTTTCTGAAAATTTTTAAGTTATGTCTATTTCCACTCCCTGTGTACCATGTGACAGCCATCAGCCAATCACAAATGCATACACATACCATGTGACAGCCATCAGCCAATCACAAATGCATATACACGTATTCTGTGAATTCTTGCACATGCTTAGTAGGAGCTGGTGACTCAAAAGTTTTAAACATAAAAAGACTGCACATTTGTTTTAATGGAAGTAAATTTGAAAGTTGTTTAAAATAGCATGCTCAAGTCAAAATTAAACTTTCATTATTTAGATTGAGTGTCTCCACTTTATTTTGTATTATGTAAGTAAAAATGTCCTTAATTACTTTATTTTGTTATGTAAGTAAAAATGTGCTTAATTACTTTATTATGTATGTAGTGTTTTAATTAAAGTTTCAATGTCTACCTTTCCATAGCTTGTGCCTTATGAGCAATCATCTCTCCTTGAGCTCATCAAGACAGAAAACAAGGTAATTGTTTAAAATTAAGTAAACCTTTATAAAACTTTAGGCTTTATTGTTAAACTCTTAAATGTTCCCCTCTATCCCTGGCAAGGAGGTGGTACAGCAGGTTCCCCGCTAGGTATACTTGTAAGGCACATCATAGATCTTGATATGGAGCAGAAGCTCAGTGAAATGTTATACCTTAAAGCAAGGGATTTAATGCAATTGTTGTTTATCAATACAATTGTATTCAGCAACAATACATTAGACTTCACAGTGTATTTGATGCAGGAGAAGAGCCATGCTCCAAAGTGCTTACAGTTTAGAGGTTAAGGGTGAGTGGGACAAAAAAGGTGTTGGGTTTACTTGACCAAGTCTGTAGAATGGTTTGTAGCTACAGAAAAAGGGATAGGGTTTCTATTAGTGGGGGATAGGGTCGATAAATAGGGGGAATGCATCTCTGGGTTTTCAAAGAATGCTTGAAGCTGTGCAAGATAGGAAACAGTCTGACACAGATGTAGAGAGCTCCATAGTTTAGGTGCAGCACAAGGGTTGTCTTGGAGATATAGCTGACGGAGGAGGTGGTAGAGGAAGAGAGACGTAGGTATGTGTTTGTAAGTATAATCAGGTGCAAGAATTTGATATGGCATGGTATATAGAATCAGTTATAGGCCTGATGTTAGTGTGGTGAATTATTTTGGCAGAGACATTTATGATAGACTAAAGAGGAAAAAGCAACTGTTGGGAAGACCACTATGACGTAGTTTGTAATAATGAACATTAAAGTCTGCTCCAGAGCAGCAAGGCACTACTGGGATGTAGCTGTACATATCTGGTAAGCCATTAATAAATTATATTTCTCCTACATTGGTGTGTCCGGTCCAGGGCTTCATCCTTACTTGTGGGAATATTCTCTTCCCTAACAGGAAATGGCAAGGAGAGCACAGCAAAAGCTGCCCATATAGCTCCCCCTCTGGCTCCGCCCCCCAGTCATTCTCTTTGCCGCTTTGAACAAGTAGCATCTCCACGGGGATGGTAAAGAGTATGTGGTGTTAGTTGTAGTTTTTTTATTTCTTCTATCAAGAGTTTATTTTAAAATAGTGCCGGTTTGTACTATTTACTCTACAACAGAAAGTGATGAAGAGTTCTGTTTAAAGTGGAGTATGATTTTAGCAGCAGTAACTAAAATCCATTGCTGTTCCCACGCAGGACTGTTGAAACCAGAGAACTTCAGTTGGGGGGAACAGTTTGCAGACTTTTCTGCTCCAGGTATGACTAGTCTCTTTTCTAACAAGACATAGTAATGCTAGAAGACTGTCATTTTCCCTTATGGGATTGGTAAGCCATTTTCTTAGACTCATAACAGAATGAAGGCTTATAAATGGGCTATATACTGGTTGACACTATTGTGGGCTAAATCGATTGATTTATATAATATTTATATGACTTTTGGAGGGTTTTGGAACTTGGAAACACTTTTGGGAACGTTTTTATTACGCCTGGCAGTTGTTTAGACACCTAATCTAGTCAGGAAGGCCCCTTCACTCTGGTATGCAGAGGGAGGAGGCCTCATTTTCGCGCCTTAGTTGCGCAGTTACTTCTGGAAGCGGTGCATGCAGCTTCATGTGAGCGGGTCCTGTGGCCATAAAAACGATTCTAGAAGGCTTATTTCTGTGGTGAATAACCCCCAAGGAAAGGTAAAGCCGCAGCAAAGGCTGTGGCAGGGACTGTAGTGGGTTTAAACTGGTAAATTGAACAATTAGCTCCGGTTTGCTCATTTAAGGGGTTACAGACTTGAAATTTGTGCAATACTTTCAAAGCATTAAGACACTAGGGTGCAAATTTTGTAAAGATCAGATATTTCCTTCATAGTTTTTCAAACATTCAGAAATAAAGTGTACTCTTTTTATTATTTAAAGAGACAGTAACGGTTTTGTTTAAAAAACGGTTTTATTGCATTAATAGCCTGCCTAAGTCTGTCTAACATGTCTGTACCTTCAGATAGAATTTTAGGAACGGACCGTCTCCTAACTCTGCAGCCTCTAGACAAGAGGGTAACGCTTCCCAGCCTAAACCAGCAAGGCTGGAACAAGGGTAAACAGGCCAAGAAGCCTGCTGCTGCTACCAAGACAGCATGAAGGGGTAGCCCCCGATCTGGGACCGGATCTAGTAGGGGGCAGACTTTCTCTCTTTGCTCAGGCTTGGGCAAGAGATGTTCAGGATTCCTGGGCACTAGAAATAGTCTCTCAGGGTTATCTTCTAGAGTTCAAGGATCTTCCTCCAAGGGGAAGGTTCCACATGTCTCTCTTATCTTCAGACCAGATAAAGAGACAGGCATTCTTACATTGCGTAGGAGACCTATTAAAGATGGGAGTGATACACCCAGTTCCAACAGTGGAACAAGGTCGGGGGTTTTACTCAAACCTGTTCGTAGTTCCCAAAAAAGAGGGAACTTTCAGGCCAATTCTGGATTTAAAAATTCTAAACAAATTCCTCAGAGTTCCATCATTCAAAATGGAAACCATTCGAACGATTTTACCAACAATCCAGGAGGGTCAATACATGACTACCGTGGACTTAAAGGATGCGTACCTACATATTCCTATCCACAAAGATCATCATCAGTTCCTAAGGTTTGCCTTTCTGGACAAACATTACCAGTTCGTGGCTCTTCCGTTCGGTTTAGCCACTGCTCCCAGAATTTTCACCAAGGTGTTAGGGTCCCTACTAGCGGTTCTAAGACCGAGGGGCATTGCAGTGGCACCTTACTTAGACGACATCCTAATCCAAGCGTCGTCCCTTTCCAGATCAAGGGCTCATACAGACATTGTATTAGCTTTTCTCAGGTCTCACGGGTGGAAGGTGAACGTAGAAAAGAGTTCCCTGTCCCCGTCTACAAGGGTTCCCTTTCTGGGAACAATAATAGATTCTGTAGAAATGAAGATTTTTCTGACAGAGGTCAGAAAATTAAAGCTTCTAAATGCTTGTCAAGTTCTTCAATCTATTCCTCAGCCTTCCATAGCTCAGTGCATGGAGGTAATAGGACTAATGGTTGCAGCAATGGACGTGGTCCCCTTTGCTCGAATTCATCTAAGACCATTGCAACTGTGCATGCTCAAACAGTGGAATGGGGATTATGCAGACTTGTCTCCCCAGATTCAAGTAGACCAGGTAACCAGAGACTCACTCCGCTGGTGGTTGACTCAGGATCACCTGTCTCAGGGAATGAGTTTACGCAGACCAGAGTGGGTCATCGTCACGACCAACGCCAGTCTCTTAGGCTGGGGCGCGGTCTGGGACTCCCTGAAAGCTCAGGGTCTATGGTCTCGGGAAGAGTCCCTTCTCCCGATAAACATTTTGGAACTGAGAGCGATATTCAATGCGCTCCTGGCCTGGCCTCACCTAGCGAAGTCCAGATTCATAAGATTTCAGTCGGACAACATGACGACTGTAGCGTACATCAATCATCAGGGGGGAACAAAGAGTTCCTTGGTGATGACAGAGGTATCCAAGATCATCAAATGGGCGGAGGATCACTCCTGCCATCTATCTGCAATCCACATCCCAAGGGTAGACAACTGGGAGGCGGATTATTTGAGTCGTCAGACTTTCCATCCGGGGGAGTGGGAGGTCTTTGCCCAGTTAACTCAACTATGGGGCACTCCGGATATGGATCTGATGGCGTCTCGTCAGATCTTCAAAGTTCCTCTATACGGGTCCAGATCCAGGGATCCCAGGGCGACACTAGTGGATGCATTAGTGGCGTCTTGGTCGTTCAATCTAGCTTATGTGTTTCCACCGTTCCCTCTCCTTCCCAGGCTGGTAGCCAGGATCAAACAGGAGAAGGCCTCAGTGATCCTAATAGCTTCTGCGTGGCCACGCAGGACTTGGTATGCAGACCTGGTGAATATTTCATCGGCTCCACCATGGAAGCTACCTTTGAGACAGGATCTTCTAGTACAAGGTCCATTCGAACACCCAAATCTAGTCTCTCTGCAACTGACTGCTTGGAAATTGAATGCTTGATTCTATCTAAGCGTGGGTTTTCAGATTCAGTTATAGATACTCTGGTTCAAGCCAGAAAGCCTGTGACTAGGAAGATTTACCATAAGATATGGCACAAATATATCCGTTGGTGCGAATCCAAGGGTTTTTCTTGGAGTAAAATCAAAATTCCTAGGATTCTTTCCTTTCTCCAAGAGGGTTTGGAGAAAGGTCTGTCAGCTAGTTCTCTAAAGGGACAGATATCTGCTCTGTCTGTCTTGTTGCACAAACGTCTGGCAGCCGTGCCAGATGTACAAGCGTTTGTACAGGCGTTAGTCAGAATCAAGCCTGTTTACAGACCTATGACTCCTCCATGGAGTCTAAACTTAGTTCTTTCAGTTCTTCAAGGGGTTCCGTTTGAACCTTTGCATTCCATAGATATTAAGTTACTATCTTGGAAAGTTCTGTTTTTAGTTGCGATTTCTTCTGCTAGAAGAATTTCTGAATTATCTGATTTGCAGTGTACTTCTCCTTATCTGGTATTTCATGCAGATAAGGTAGTTTTACGTACCAAACCTGGTTTTCTTCCAAAAGTAGTTTCCAACAGGAATATTAACCAGGAAATAGTTGTTCCTTCCCTATGTCCGAATCCAGTTTCAAAGAAGGAACGTTTGTTACACAACCTAGATGTGGTCCGTGCTTTAAAATTCTATTTAGAAGCAACAAAGGATTTCAGACAAACATCATCTTTGTTTGTCGTTTATTCTGGTAAGAGGAGAGGGCAGAAAGCTACTGCTACCTCTCTTTCTTTTTGGCTGAAAAGCATCATCCGATTGGCTTATGAGACTGCCGGACGGCAGTCTCCTGAACGAATTACAGCTCACTCTACTAGGGCTGTGGCTTCCACATGGGCCTTCAAGAACGAGGCTTCTGTTGATCAGATCTGTAAGGCAGTGACTTGGTCTTCTCTGCATACTTTTGCCAAATTTTACAAATTCGATACTTATGCTTCTTCGGAGGCTGTTTTTGGGAGAAAGGTTTTGCAAGCCGTGGTGCCTTCCGTTTAGGTAACCTGACTTGCTCCCTCCCTTAATCCGTGTCCTAAAGCTTTGGTATTGGTTCCCACAAGTAAGGATGAAGCCGTGGACCGGGCACACCAATGTAGGAGAAAATAGAATTTATGTTTACCTGATAAATTTCTTTCTCCTACGGTGTGTCCGGTCCACGGCCCGCCCTGGCTTTTAGTCAGGTTTAAAAATTTTTTATTCCATACACTACAGTCACCACGGCACCCTATAGTTTCTCCTTTTTCTCCTAACCGTCGGTCGAATGACTGGGGGGCGGAGCCAGAGGGGGAGCTATATGGGCAGCTTTTGCTGTGCTCTCTTTGCCATTTCCTGTTAGGGAAGAGAATATTCCCACAAGTAAGGATGAAGCCGTGGACCGGACACACCGTAGGAGAATGAAATTTATCAGGTAAACATAAATTCTGTTATTTGCTTAACCACCAGTCACCATCTGCCAGTGGTGCCTTGCTGCTTTGGAGCTCACTTTAACTATGCGTTTAACCCATCTGCAGGGAGCATTTTGTTATTGCATGGTCCTTGAGTGAAAAAACAGGTGGGGACAGGGCATATGGAGTGCAGTTATATACCCAGGGTCCCTGCATTCAAACACCACACCTCCTTAAAGAGACAGATGCGGCTTGTATTGCTTTTGGCAGTCACTCAGTTTACACATTAGTGCTGATGTAGGGTATGCCATCACCTGCAACCATAGTGTTGTGGGGTCATGTGGCATATGGATATAAAAGCAATCACAGAAACAAGTGTATTGCAAAAATGCTTAAAGGGACATTCCAGCCAAATTTGGTATCCACATGGATGCATTTCAGTTTTGAATAGAAGCATTTTTTTAAATTTACATGTATTAGCAAAAATGCTTCTAATATAAGCTATAGAGGTTTAAAAAGTCTAAGTGTGCACTGTGCACCAGCATTTTCAACACAACACTTGCTCAGAGAGCCTAAGGTGCTTATACTATCTGGTAATCACTCCAATTTGTTAATTTCTGACATGATACAAGCCACACGTGTGCTTTTAGCAGCTGCAGTATTTAAAATGCTGGTGCAATGAGAATATCTAGCTATGCTTCACGTGCATGTGCAGCGAAAAATTTTAACACTTAACACAGTGATACATTTTACTAGAAGCATTTTTGCTAATACATGTATATTGCAAATATGTTTCTATTTAAATATGTAATTCATCTATGTGCACTTAAATTTTAACCGAGATGTCCCTTTAAGTTCAAATAATTATACTGATGTGTAGAAATAATTACTGATTGCTGTAAATATGTGAAGCTAGGTTTCCAAAGTAGAGACTCTCCTCTATTTAATGGCATATAAGTGTCATAGCCTGAGCACCATCTTCCAGAGTATATCTAATCGTCTGGATCTTTATTTTGTCTTGAAACATTTTGCGCATCCATATGCTGGCTGCTATTACTAGGATATACGTCTGCTGCGTGTTGGGAGTGACTGGAAGATGTACATTTTGTCAGGAAATTCTGTGCTGATGTGTGATTCGGCTATATTGTTTATTATTTGTGATTTCATGTACAAACTTCATTACAAAAATGATTTAAACAAAATAATTACTGAATGAGAATTTTATTGCCATTGTCAGTATTGTGTACATATTGTGTCCCTAAATAAAATGTTAGTTCTTTATAAATAAAAATGATCAGGTCCTAACATCTGCCTTGTATGTTTATATAAACAATGTTACTTGTATGTGGTGTAAACTATCCATAAACAAGTCTTATTTTACATTATTATTTTAATGCAGTCATCCAAGGAAATTTAAATGGTGTCCTTTATAACTTTCAAATAATGTTAGTTTAACTGAATTGCTGCAGATTTTTGCCCTCATTTTATTTATTTTCTCCCTAGATTTTGAATAAAGTTATAACTGTATATGCTGCACTGTGTTGTGAAATTAAGAAGCTAAAATATGAGGTAAGACTTTTACTAGAAAAGTGATACATTCATTTTCCACAGTTGGAAAGTGTTAATCATGTCTTGGCTTTTTTTTCCCTCTTGTTCTCTTTAATCACCAATTTTTTTTTTGCTTTTGTTGGTTGTTTTATTTTTTTTATTGGAGCATAGGAAAAAGTTTTCACTTTGTGTGAGTGAGAGAGGGAGATATCAAACTCTTCTACTTGTCCTTGTGTGTGTGTATATATATATATATATATATATATATATATATTATTTTGTGTATATATATATATATATATATATATATATATATATAGTGAAAAATATTACTGTATAGAAAATAAAATTGTCTGTAAATATTAAATTTTTCACTCTTTTTGTCCTGTTACAGGCTGAAACAAAGTTTTACAATGGATTATTATTCTATGGAGAAGGAGGTAATTGCATTTAAATATTATATTATTGAGTATATACACACGCACACTTAGAAAGGATTCCATGTTGCCCCTTTTCTCTTGCAAGGTGTATCCAGTCCACGGCTTCATCCTTTACTTGTGGGATATTCTCATTCCCTACAGGAAGTGGCAAAGAGAGCACACAGCAGAGCTGTCCATATAGCTCCCCCTCTAGCTCCGCCCCCCAATCATCTCTTTGCCGGCTCTGACAGCAGGGCCACTCTGCGGAAGGATAATGTGAATGTGGTGTTAGATTTGTAGTTTTATATCTTCAATCAAGAGTTCGTTATTTTTAAATGGTACCGGTTTGTACTATTTACTCTATAGCAGAAATGTGATGAGTGGAATGGGGATTACGCAGACTTGTCTCCTCAGATACAATTGGACCAGAGGACCAGAGACTCTCTTCTCTGGTGGTTGTCTCAGGATCATCTGTCTCAGGGAACATGTTTCCGCAGACCAGAATGGATCATTGTAACGACCGATGCCAGTCTGTTAGGCTGGGGTGCAGTCTGGGACTCCCTGAAAGCTCAGGGCCTATGGTCTCGGGAAGAATCTCTTCTCCCGATAAACATTTTGGAACTGAGAGCGATATTCAATGCGCTTCAGGCATGGCCTCAACTAGCTGCGGCCAAATTCATCAGATTTCAGTCGGACAACATCACGACTGTAGCTTACATCAATCATCAGGGGGGAACGAAGAGTTCCTTAGCGATGAAGGAAGTCTCCAAAATAATCAGGTGGGCGGAGGATCACTCCTAACATCTCTCAGCAGTTCACATCCCAGGCAACTGGGAAGCGGATTTTCTAAGTCGTCAGACTTTTCACCCGGGGGAGTGGGAACTCCACCCGGAGGTTTTTGCTCAGCTGACTCGGCTATGGGGCACTCCAGAATTGTATCTGATGGCGTCTCGTCAGAACACCAAACTTCCTCTCTACGGATCCAGGTCCAGGGACCCCAAGGCGGTATTGATAGATGCTCTAGCAGTGCCTTGGTCCTTCAATCTGGCTTATGTCTTTCCACCGTTTCCTCTTCTCCCTCGTCTGGTCGCCAGAATCAAGCAGGAGAAGGCTTCAGTGATTCTGATAGCGCCTGCGTGGCCACGCAGGACTTGGTATGCAGGCCTAGTGGACATGTCATCTGTTCCACCATGGACACTGCCATTGAGGCAGGATCTTCTAATACAGGGTCCATTCAAGCATCCAAATCTAGTTTCTCTGCGTCTGACTGCTTGGAGATTGAACGCTTAAAGGGACACTGTACCCAAAAATTTAATTTCGTGATTCAGATTGAGCATGAAATTTTAAGCAAATTTCGAGTTTACTCCTATTATCAAATTATCTTCTTTCTCTTGGTATCTTTATTTGAAATGCAAGAATGTAAGTTTAAATGCTGGCCCATTTTTGGTGAACAACCTGGGTTGTCCTTGCTGATTGGTGGATAAATTCGTCCACCAATAAAAAAGTGCTGTCCAGAGTACTGAACCCAAAAAATAGCTTAGATGCCTTCTTTTTCAAATAATGATAGCAAGAGAATGAAGAAAAATTGATAATAGGAGTAAATTAGAAAGTTGCTTAAAATTGCATGCTCTTTCTGAATTACAAATGAACACATTTAGGTTCAGTGTCCCTTTAATTCTATCAAAGCATGGTTTCTCTGAGTCAGTTATAGATACTCTGATTCAGGCTAGAAAGCCTGTCACTTGGAAAATCTACCATAAGATATGGCGAAAATATCTTTGTTGGTGTGAATCCAAGGGTTACTCATGGAGTAAGTTTAGGATTCCCAGAATATTGTCTTTTCTCCAAGAAGGATTGGAGAAAGGATTGTCCGCTAGTTCCTTAAAGGGACAGATATCTGCTCTGTCTATTCTCTTACACAAGCGTCTGGCAGAAGTACCAGACGTTCAAGCGTTTGCTCAGGCTCTAGTCAGAATCAAGCCTGTTTATAAACCTGTGGCTCCGCCATGGAGTCTTAATCTAGTTCTTTCAGTTCTTCAAGGGGTTCCGTTTGAACCTTTACATTCCATAGATATTAAGTTATTATCTTGGAAAGTTTTGTTTTTGGTAGCTATATCTTCTGCTCGAAGAGTTTCAGAAATGTCTGCTTTACAGTGTGATTCACCTTACCTGGTGTTTCACGCAGATAAGGTTGTTTTGCGTACCAAACCTGGTTTTCTTCCTAATGTTGTTTCTAACAAGAATATTAACCAGGAAATAATAGTTCCTTCTCTGTGTCCTAACCCATCTTCAAAGAAGGAACGCCTGCTACACAATCTTGATGTGGTTCGTGCTTTAAAATTCTATTTACAAGCAACTAAAGACTTCAGACAAACATCATCCTTGTTTGTCATTTATTCTGGTAAGAGGAGAGGTCAGTAAGCGACTGCTACCTCTCTTTCCTTCTGGCTGAAAAAGCATCATCAGGTTGGCTTACGAGACTGCTGGCCAGCAGCCGCCTGAACGAATTACTGCTCATTCTACCAGAGCTGTGGCTTCCACATGGGCTTTCAAGAATGAGGCTTCTGTTGAACAGATTTGTAAGGCAGCGACTTGGTCTTCACTGAATACTTTTACAAATTCAATACTTTTGCTTCTTCGGAGGCTATTTTTGGGAGAGAGGTTTTGCAAGCAGTGGTGCCTTCCGTTTAAGGTACCTGTCTTGTTCCCTCCCTTCATCCGTATCCTAAAGCTTTGGTATTGGTATCCCACAAGTAAAGGATGAAGCCGTGGACTGGATACACCTTG
>NW_026512867.1:52500-55000 GCF_027579735.1 Bombina bombina
AGGGTTTGCAATTGTGGCGCGCAGAGCGCTTTGGCTAAAGTCTTGGTCAGCGGATGTATCATCCAAGACAAAATTACTTAACATCCCCTTCAAGGGTAAAACTCTCTTTGGACCAGAATTGAAAGAGATTATCTCAGACATTACTGGGGGAAAGGGTCACGCCCTCCCACAAGATAGGCCTTTCAAGGCCAAGAATAAGTCTAATTTTCGCTCCTTTCGTAATTTCAGGAACGGACTGGCCTCTAATTCTGTATCCTCTAAGCAAGAGGGTAATGCCTCACAGTCCAAAACAGCCTGGAAACCGATGCAAGGCTGGAACAAGGGTAAGCAGACCAAGAAGCCTGCTTCCGCTAACAAGACAGCATGAAGGAGTAGCCCCCGATCCGGGACCGGATCTAGTGGGGGGCAGACTCTCTCTCTTTGCTCAGGCTTGGGCAAGAGATGTTCAGGATCCCTGGGCGCTAGAAATAGTTTCTCAGGGTTATCTTCTGGAATTCAAGGAACTACCCCCAAGGGGAAGGTTCCACATGTCTCACTTATCCTCAAACCAAATAAAGAGACAGGCGTTCTTACATTGTGTAGAAGACCGGTTAAAGATGGGAGTGATACACCCAGTTCCAATGACGGAACAAGGAATGGGATTTTACTCAAATCTGTTCGTAGTTCCCAAAAAAGAGGGAACCTTCAGACCAATTCTGGATTTAAAGATCCTAAACAAATTTCTCAGGGTACCATCGTTCAAAATGGAAACCATTCGAAAGATTCTACCCACTATCCAGGAAGGTCAATTTATGACTACCGTGGATCTAAAGGATGCGTACCTACATATTCCTATCCACAAAGAACATCATCAGTTCCTATGGTTCGCCTTTCTGGACAAACATTACCAGTTTGTGGCCCTCCCATTCGGATTAGCCACTGCTCCAAGGATTTTCACAAAGGTACTCGGGTCCCTTCTAGCGGTTCTAAGACCGAGGGGCATTGCAGTAGTACCATACTTGGACGACATTCTAATACAAGCGTCGTCCCTTTCAAAATCAAAGGCTCATACAGACATCGTTCTGGCCTTTCTCAGATCTCACGGATGGAAGGTGAACATAGAAAAAAGTTCTCTGTCTCCGTCAACGAGAGTTCCCTTCTTGGGAACAATAATAGATTCCTTAGAAATGAGGATCTTTCTGACAGATGTCAGAAAGTCAAAACTTCTACGCGCTTGTCAAGTTCAAAATTCTGTTCCACGTCCTTCCATAGCTCAGTGCATGGAAGTAGTAGGGTTGATGGTTGCAGCAATGGACATAGTTCCTTTTGCACGAATTCATCTAAGACCATTACAACTGTGCATGCTGAAACAGTGGAATGGGGACTATACAAACTTGTTTCCAGTGATTCAAGTAGATCAGAAGACCAGAGATTCACTCCGTTGGTGGATATCCCTGGACCACCTATCCCAGGGAATGAGCTTCCGCAGACCAGGGTGGGTCATTGTCACGACCGACGCCAGTCTAGTGGGCTGGGGTGAGGTCTGGGAATCCCTGAAAGCTCAGGGACTATGGTCTCGGGAAGAGTCTCTTCTCCCGATAAACATTCTGGAACTAAGAGCGATATTCAATGCTCTCAGGGCTTGGCCTCAGCTTGCAAAGGCCAGATTCATAAGATTCCAATCAGACAACATGACGACTGTTGCGTATATCAATCATCAGGGGGGAACAAGGAGTTCCATGGCGATGAAAGAAGTAACCAAAATAATACAATGGGCGGAGAATCACTCCTGCCATCTATCTGCGATCCACATCCCAGGTGTGGAAAACTGGGAAGCGGATTATCTGAGTCGTCAGACATTCCATCCGGGGGAGTGGGAACTCCACCCGGAGATTTTTGCCCAATTGACTCAATTATGGGGCATTCCAGACATGGATCTGATGGCGTCTCGTCAGAACTTCAAGGTTCCTTGCTACGGGTCCAGATCCAGGGATCCCAAGGCGACTCTAGTGGATGCACTAGTAGCGCCTTGGACCTTCAACCTAGCTTATGTGTTTCCACCGTTTCCTCTCATTCCCAGGATCAAACAGGAGAGGGCCTCGGTGATCTTGATAGCCCCTGCGTGGCCACGCAGGACTTGGTATGCAGAACTGGTGAATATGTCATCGGTTCCACCATGGAAGCTACCTTTGAGACAGGACCTTCTTGTTCATGGTCCATTCGAACATCCAAATCTGGTCTCCCTCCAGCTGACGGCTTGGAGATTGAACGATTTATTCTATCAAAGCGTGGGTTTTCAGATTCTGTGATTGATACTCTGGTTCAGGCCAGAAAACCGGTAACTAGAAAGATTTACCATAAAATATGGAAAAGATATATCTGCTGGTGTGAATCCAAGGGATTCCCTTGGAATAAGATAAAAATTCCTAAGATTCTTTCCTTTCTACAAGAAGGTTTGGATAAAGGATTATCTGCGAGTTCTCTAAAGGGACAGATTTCTGCTTTATCTGTCTTACTACAC
>NW_026512868.1:0-42569 GCF_027579735.1 Bombina bombina
TCCTTATCTCAGTTATAGAAATACCATTTCTACCTCTGGCCTAGATTTAGAGTTGGGCGGTAGCCGTGAAAACCAGCGTTAGAGGCTCCTAACGCTGGTTTTTACCGCCCTCTGGTATTTGGAGTCAGTCAGGAAAGGGTCTAATGCTCACTTTCCAGCCGCGACTTTCTTTCATGTAATTAGCAAGAGTCCATGAGCTAGTGACGTATGGGATATACATTCCTACCAGGAGGGGCAAAGTTTCCCAAACCTCAAAATGCCTATAAATACACCCCTCACCACACCCACAAATCAGTTTTACAAACTTTGCCTCCTATGGAGGTGGTGAAGTAAGTTTGTGCTAGATTCTACGTTGATATGCGCTCCGCAGCAAGTTGGAGCCCGGTTTTCCTCTCAGCGTGCAGTGAATGTCAGAGGGATGTGAGGAGAGTATTGCCTATTTGAATTCAATGATCTCCTTCTACGGGGTCTATTTCATAGGTTCTCTGTTATCGGTCGTAGAGATTCATCTCTTACCTCCCTTTTCAGATCGACGATATACTCTTATATATACCATTACCTCTACTGATTCTCGTTTCAGTACTGGTTTGGCTTTCTACTACATGTAGATGAGTGTCCTGGGGTAAGTAAATCTTATTTTCTGTGACACTCTAAGCTATGGTTGGGCACTTTTATATAAAGTTCTAAATATATGTGTTTAAACATTTATTTGCCTTGACTCAGGATGTTCAACTTTCCTTATTTTTCAGACAGTCAGTTTCATATTTGGGATAATGCATTTGAATTAAACAATTTTTTTCTTACCTTAAAAATTTGACTTTTCCCTGTGGGCTGTTAGGCTCGCGGGGGCTGAAAATGCTTCATTTTATTGCGTCATTCTTGGCGCGGACTTTTTTGGCGCAAAAATTTTTTTTCTGTTTCCGGCGTCATACGTGTCGCCGGAAGTTGCGTCATTTTTTGACGTTCTTTTGCGCCAAAAATGTCGACGTTCCGGATGTGGCGTCATTTTTGGCGCCAAAAGCATTTAGGCGCCAAATAATGTGGGCGTCTTATTTGGCGCTAAAAAAATATGGGCGTCATTTTTGTCTCCACATTATTTAAGTCTCATTATTTATTGCTTCTGGTTGCTAGAAGCTTGTTCACTGGCATTTTTTTCCCATTCCTGAAACTTTCATTTAAGGAATTTGTTCAATTTTGCTTTATATGTTGTTTTTTCTCTTACATATTGCAAGATGTCTCACGTTGCAACTGAGTCAGAAGATACTTCAGGAAAATCGCTGTCTAGTGCTGGATCTACCAAAGCTAAAGTGTATCTGCTGTAAATTTTTGGTAGCTATTCCTCCGGCTGTTGTTTGTATTAATTGTCATGACAAACTTGTTAATGCAGATAATATTTCCTTTAGTAAAGTTACATTACCTGTTGCTGTTCCGTCAACATCTAATACTCAGAGTGTTCCTGATAACATAAGAGATTTTGTTTCTAAATCCATTAAGAAGGCTTTGGGCGCCATGTACTAAGGCGTCAATTTTTTCGCACTGACCGTATCGAAATAACCCGCCGGCATTCGCACCATGCGGATGGCACTTCGTTACATGAATGTACTAAAAACCAAGCCGTAAAATTTCGCGTCTATTGTGTGTCGAAGACAATCGGATTATTGATAACTTTGAAGCTTCGTTCGGCGCGAAAGAGCAAAGTTAAGAAGCAGTCTGCGACCTGATTGGTTTAGTTCTTTACCCACGTGACGATCTAGTTGTCATAATCGCCAGACAAGCGGCAACGTCTGGCTGCTGACATGTATAAGAATGTGCATTTTCCCAGAAATCTTAGAATATTGTTTATTTACTTTTCGGTATTCACTTTGACAAGATGGCTTGCTCCGGAGATTCTGCTACTTCTAAGAAGACTCGCAACCCTAACTTCTCGCATCAACAGAATGTTGTACTTGTTGATCTAGTACTCGAATATTATGACAATATTTATGGTAGTCGAGTCAAGCAAACCCCAGGCGCTCGTAAGAAGATTATTTGGGAGAAAATTAGTGACGCAGTGAGTGCTCAAGGACCCACTAAAAAAGATATCGAGTCCTGCAAAAAAAGGTTCAACGATATCAAGCGTCAAACTAAATCCAAAATTGCCAAAGAAAAGCAATATGCCCGAGGTACTGGAGGCGGACAACCTTATGTCGCAGATTTGACAGACTTTGAAAGAAAAGTTTTACAGAGGCTTGGCACGGAGGTCATTGAGGGCATAACCGATGACTGTGATAGCGATATTCGTGGTAATTATAATTTATAAATTAATATTTATATTGTTTACTTGTCTGCTCCAAAATTGTTTCTCTTACGTTCATGTTTTACAAAATTGGATTCTGTTAACGGAATCTTGATTGTACAATTTCTGCTTTACTGTTCCTTTAAAATAGATTTATGATTTACATAACTTCTCTCTGTATCTATTTTTTTAAAGTTCCAGTGAACGAAAAAGGAAAGCATTCATGATGGAGCATGAAAAACATTTTAAATTATCTAATATGCTCAATTTTTTTTCATATTGCTTAATGTATTTTAAAAAAATAAGGCCTACATGGCACAGTAAAATGAAACCCAAATGTTTGATTTTGAAAGGGCATGCAATTTTAACCCACCTTTAATTTTTTTTTTTCATTATTTAAATTGCTTTATTTTCTATATATTCTTTGTTGAATAACATATATTGATATTAGAAATACTCGCTAGCTGTTATTTCTTCAACAAAGGAGAACTAACGAATGAAGCAAATTAGATAATAGTAGTTAATTGTAATTTCTTTTTTATTGTATTCTCTATTGGAAACATTTGAGAAAGATGTTTTTAGAGACCTTTTAATTTGTGTATATTAAAGCAAGATACAAATCATAGTTAGAAAATGTTATAATGGGAGTACATTTAACTATTAATTAGCATTTCATAAATTGCACATAAACTTTTAATTTTATTGATTGTATTAATTTAAATTTGTATTTACTAACTCCTAGGTGGTTCAGTTAGAGCGTCAACCTCTGCATCTGTCCATACCCCATCTACCTCTTCATCAGAGAGACCACGTCCTTCAACTTCTCAGCCTCAGAACGTAAGACAACAACAACATGGGCAATATTTACGGTCAACTACAAATACCAGCCACAGCCTATCGTCTGCAGATACTATTCCAGATGTAAGGAGCAGTACACCAGATACAGCTGTTGGAAGAAGCTCTGGTATGTATCTTTAAACCACTTATATATACACCTTCTAAATTTTTGTTTATAAATTAGATATTAATGTTTAATTTTAATTTTTACAGCCGATGTTGGACGTCTCTTCAGAGCCATGGTGACCGAATCAGCACCACTTTTTGATGGTAAGTTACTTTTTTAAAGTAAATATCGGATGAGAAGACAAATAATTATGTTAGAAACTAAATTGAACCATTTAAACTTTGATAGTTATTCAAACTGTAATACTGTGAGATTGATGTATTTTATATGAAAACAGTTGTAGTAAGGAAGGTATTTAATCTTATTGTAAGATTCCAACATGACAGTATAACATGACACTATAAATTTCTCTTGTATAGTCACCCCTCTAACCATTAATGTTTGAATAAATTTCGATCTGCATCTTTTTTTTGGGAAATTAATGCTAATTTTTTTTTATTTTTTTTTTAGATATCGCCGAGGAGGACGATTCATCAAGAGAGGTGATTCTGAATCTTGTTCCAGTTCCAGCACCAGAGGGTAGATCGCCAGAAAGTGGAAGCCTGACTCCTGACCTAACACAGATGGCACAAGATCAGGATTTGGACATACATGAGCCTGTTATAAACCCCCGTAGTGATGAGGAAAATACTAATTCACCACCTGTTCATGGAGTTCAAGCACAGGGAATTGAACTATTGGAACAACCACAAGCTATTGTCCAAGAGCAGGCACCTTTGGAAGATGCAGGTCTTAACGAAATGTTAAATCTTGCCAGAGGATATAGAGCAGACAGTAGACAGGTCCAGGAAATTTTGTCTGGACATTTAGAAAGATTTGACACTTATAACCAGCAACGGTTGGAACTGGACCATGAAATCTTTAACTGGCAAAGAGAAATGGACAGGGAAAGGAACCTACATATAAACAGGGCCTTGACAATAGCTGAAGACAACATGCGAATGGCTCAAAATACTATGCAAACTTTGTTAGAATTGATTAGAGATAGACATCAGAGCCAAGAGTCGCCAGATCCAAAAAGACCACGGTTTAATTAGTGCATTGTTATGGACAATTTTAAAGTTATTACTATTGTTTTGTTGTTGACAAAGAATATATTGTTATTTTTACATAGTTTTATTAAAGTTTATCCTGTTTGTATTTAATTTTCTTGTTTATTTTTTAAATTTATTTAAAATCAGGTTTGAAATGTATTGTACACACAGACAAATGTAAGTAAAACAATTATAATTTTTATTACATCCAAAATATTAACAAAATTGAATCAAAATGGCATTATAGAAAGTAGTGCTCACGGCCAATACAGTATTTTTTGGGGTTTTGAATAAACTTTTTAACATACCAAAAAATGACAAATTTGGTGGCCTCAAAAAAAAACCCCAAAAAAAACAAAAAAACTTTTTTTTATTTAAAATGCAATCATTGATTATCTGTTTTCCACTACATAAGTATTGTAGAGATTCTGCACCTGTGTATTTAAATTCTTTATAGTATCCATTATTTGATTAATATCTTCACAGACAGAGGATTGAACTTGTGATACAACTGGTACACTGGAATCTAGAGAAGGGACAAAAATTAGAAAAAAAATTAAGGATTATGAGAACATGTTTAAAATAAAAACAGATTATTTATAAGCAGGTAACAAAATTGTATTACCATTTTGGTTAGAGGCGGTATTATCCATAGATCTACTTGTCTGTGTAGATTTAGAAACCATAGATATGTCCCAGTCGTTATCAATATCAGAAATATTGGTTGAGTTTTTCTCACTACTTGCATCTGGAATATATATTTAGAAATGGAGGTATACATTTTGGTATTGATTTGACTATAAGCTATAATATAGTAAATCTAAAAATAAATAAACAATTACCTAGTTGGATTGAGGGTGAAGTTAATGACATCCTTTCAGGAGCATTATTTGCTTAATTGTCACTATCTATGAAAGATTAATAAGGAATTCTATATAAAAAATTGTAAGTAGAAAAATGCTAATGGTACAAAATATAAGAAAAATACCTTCTGTAGAAGATATTTGTATTATTCTTGTGAACCTTGTTTTCTTCTTTTTCATCACTCTTTTATTGGTTTCTGTAAATTACACAACAAGCTGATCATGATTAAATTTAACAGTTGTATAACTATAGATATGTAAACCATGGTTCTATTGTACCTTGAGGTGTATGAACGACAGTTAGGCGCCTGACACCTCCTTTCTGTGGGGACAATTGTCTGTCAAGCAAAGACAGTGGCATGGGTGGGGATCTAGCCTCACTTCTAGGTGTCAAATTTAGAATAGGCCTTACATAACGTGGAGGAGGAGCACCACAAATATTTTCTTTCTTCTTATCTGAAATAGAAAATTTGTACATATGTTTGTTTAAAGTTTCTTAGATTTAAAATGTGTTATATAATAAAGTTTTCAATTTTCGTGTGTTAGAATGTTTATAGTGTTTCCATTTGTTTTAAATTAAAATGGACATGAAAGTGATATGGTACACCTATTTATTCTTTCAGTTCTCATATTGATGATGAACTTTGCATAGAATTTATAATGTAAAAGAATAACAAAATTATATAGCAGTAAGAAACAGTATGGACATGAAAGTGATCACTATGGTACACTGAAACCTACTTATAATTTCAGTTCTCATATTGAGGATGGACTTTGCATAGAATTTATAATTTAAAAGAATAAAAAAAATAATATACCATTAAGAAACATTATGGACATGAAAGTGATCAATATGGTACACTGAAACCTACTTATAATTTCAGTTCTCATATTGATGATGAACTTTGCATAGAATTTATCATTTAAAAGAATAACAATTTTATAAACTTACATGTCCTTAAAAGGCTCCTAATAGATTGGTAATATAGTGGTTCTCGACGTTTAACATCACTGTATCGTCTCAAACATTGACGCCTGGTCCTTTTAATTTTTGATACACGATACATTCTGCGTATCATTTCATAGATAGTTTTGTCCCTTTCATCTTGAATGACCCCCCGGACACCCCCTAAGCGTTTGGGAAAATATCTATCCATTACATACACTAGAATTATCATTTCCCCAGATGTGAAAGGTGCAATTCTCTTCATCCTCCCTGGTCCCATAGCAAATTACTAGATGGGTGTGTCAAATCCCAAAATGTTCTCAATATCGCGTTATTCACTGTCTCTATGCAACATTATTGTATATTTGCTAAATTGTGAGAATTCTTTGGATACAATTATAAAAAAGTTGTATTATTTATTGCCATTCTCAAGTAATGATAAATGTAAATGAAGTTTGATGTATATATTTTATTGTGTAATAGAGTTATCAATAGTGTAGTGTAGTTTTTTTTGTTATGTAGGACAGTCATATAATTATAGATCTTTATGATTATTTGGTTTATATAGTTATTGTGCAATATGTTGGTTTTAAATAAAAATTAAAGTTTTATTAAAAAACAATATCCAATGTGACCGTTTATTATAATTTGTTAACTTATAAAAATAAAAACAAATACAAAATCACACAAGTATATGATGAAAAAAAAAAGATTTTATTCAGAAAGTGAAAATTTAGTTTTTTATTCAAAGGACCAAAAAATAGAAGTCCTGTGATTACAATCTTTTGATGAAATCAATCCTTAAAATAGTTCTCTGCGACAAAATTTTTGGCATTAATAGCCTGTCTTGTTGGTGCATCATTACAGATGACCTCAGGGAAGTTCTCAAATGATATATCATCTTCATCAATTTCAATTCCTCTTCTTATTGCAATGTTATGCAGAATGCAGCATACAAGAATAATTTTTGCAACCTTCTCGGGAGCATACTGCATGACACCACCTGAGTGGTCAAGACAACGAAAGCGCATTTTTAACAATCCAAATGCTCTCTCGATGATTCCTCTGGTGGATCTGTGTGCCTCGTTGAATTTCACCTCACATCTTCTTCGAGGATTGTTATAGGGTGTGAATAACCATTCTCTACTGAAATAACCAGCGTCCCCTATGAAAAAAATTAAAAAGGATTAACATTTCAAAGATGATAAAGACGATAATTTCAATGAAAATTAACTATTTTTTTAGTTAAATCTATCATAACAATGCATGACATAAACTACGTTTGACAATTATAATAATACTGTAACATAACATCCCTAAAATATAATTACCTAACAGCCATCCTTCAGGCATCTCTCCCTCCTCAAACTTCCGATATAACCCAGACTGATGCAAGATATACGAATCATGGCAGGATCCAGGGAAGTTGGAACGGACACTGATTATTTTCATGTTATGGTCACACACCATCTGAACATTGAGGGAATGGTACTGTTTTCTGTTCCTGAAAACTTCCTTACGTTCTCTGGATGGTTTGACTGCAACATGGGTGCAATCGATGGCTCCAAGTACATTGGGCATTCCGGCCATTCTATAAAAATTAGACTTCACAGATTGCCACTCTTCTGGAGTCGATGGAAGGCACACGTACCTTGGAAAGACGACCATCAAAGCATCAATAACTTTGGTTAGGTGCCTCGAAAAAGCAGACTGGCTGATGCCAATTATAACGCTAGACACAGCTTGGAATGAACCGGTGGCAAAAAAGTGTAAGGCTGCCAACAGTTTTAATAGTCCGGGTATGGCTTGTGAACGCGCTGTCATTGGTTCAAGGTATTCTGCTATTTCATTGTAAAGTTGCATAATAGCTTCTCTGTCCAAACGGAATCTCTGGATAATCTCTCGATCAGAAATGCTTTCCAAACCCATACGTGGAAGGAAAACTCTAGGGACTCTAATTCTTCTACCTCTCCTTCTCTGCAAGTTGTTAACCGGTGCATGTATAGCCCTTCCTCGTAATTGAATTAATCGGAAAAGAAACATGTGTAAAACTGTCTCCATCTTCATTCACTGATCCAAAAACCAATAATGCTACAATAGTAGTCTAGTCCTTTCACTTAAGTACTTCTACCTGGCGTCAGGTTGATACCCCCTATAGTTTTCTATTGTATTCGCTACCTAAATGGTCGCGAAGCAAATCACGTGAAGTTACAGTGAAAGTTGGAGCGGGCGGATTAGTTGTAACATTCATAATTTCCGATTACAGCGAATTTACGTGCGATCGAACATGTAGTAAGTGGAAAAAGGCTTCGGAACGATGAGTTGAGTAAAATTACGATCGATGATGAAAAATAGTGGTTTTTCGAGCAGATTGCAGATTGATACATACGAGAAGCAGATCGTGAGCGAATTTTGACGCGGAAATACAGACGGACGGTCACTTCGAAGCTTAGTACATGGCGCCCTATGTCTGTTATTCCTCCTTCTAGTAAATGTAAAAAGTCTTTTAAAACTTCTCATTTTTCAGATGAATTTTTAAATGAACATCATCATTCTGATTCTGATAATGGCTTCTTTGGTTCAGAGGATTCTGTCTCAGAGGTTGATGCTGATAAATCTTCATATTTATTTAAAATGGAATTTATTCGTTCATTACTTAAAGAAGTCCTAATTGCATTAGAAATTGAGGATTCTGGTCCTCTTGATACTAAATCTAAACGTTTAGATAAGGTTTTTAAATCTCCTGTAGTTATTCCAGAAGTTTTTCCTGTTCCTGGTGCTATTTCTGAAGTAATTTCCAGGGAATGGAATAATTTGGGTAATTCATTTATTCCTTCTAAACGTTTTAAGCAATTATATCCTGTGCCATCTGACAGATTAGAATTTTGGGACAAAATCCCTAAAGTTGATGGGGCTGTCTCTACTCTTGCTAAGCGTACTACCATTCCTACGGCAGATGGTACTTCCTTTAAAGATCCTTTAGATAGGAAAATTGAATCCTTTCTAAGAAAAGCTTACTTGTGTTCAGGTAATCTTCTTAGACCTGCTATATCTTTGGCGGATGTTGCTGCAGCTTCAGCTTTTTGGTTGGAAGCTTTAGCGCAACAAGTAACAGATCACAATTCTCTTAGCATTATTAATCTTCTTCAACATGCTAATAATTTTATTTGTGATGCCATCTTTGATATCATTAGAGTTGATGTCAGGTATATGTCTCTAGCTATTTTAGCTAGAAGAGCTTTATGGCTTAAAACTTGGAATGCCGATATGTCTTCTAAGTCAACTCTGCTTTCCCTTTCTTTCCAGGGTAATAAATTATTTGGTTCTCAGTTGGATTCTATTATCTCAACTGTTACTGGAGGGAAAGGAACTTTTTTACCACAGGATAAAAAATCTAAAGGTAATTTTAGGTCTAATAATCGTTTTCGTTCCTTTCATCACAACAAGGAACAAAAGCCTGATCCTTCATCCTCGGGAGCGGTATCAGTTTGGAAACCATCTCCAGTCTGGAATAAATCCAAGCCTTTTAGAAAATCAAAGCCAGCTCCTAAGTCCACATGAAGGTGCGGCCCTCATTCCAGCTCAGCTGGTAGGGGGCAGATTACGTTTTTTCAAAGAAATTTGGATCAATTCCGTTCACAATCTTTGGATTCAGAAGATTGTTTCAGAAGGGTACAGAATTGGCTTCAAGATAAGGCCTCCTGCAAAGAGATTTTTTCTTTCCCATGTCCCAGTAAATCCAGCGAAGGCTCAAGCATTTCTGAAATGTGTTTCAGATCTAGAGTTGGCTGGAGTAATTTTGCCAGTTCCAGTTCTGGAACAGGGGCTGGGGTTTTATTCAAATCTCTTCATTGTACCAAAGAAGGAGAATTCCTTCAGACCAGTTCTGGATCTAAAAATATTGAATCGTTATGTAAGGATACCAACATTCAATGGTAACTGTAAGGACTATCCTGCCTTTTGTTCAGCAAGGGCATTATATATCTACAATAGATTTACAGGATGCATATCTGCATATTCCGATTCATCCAGATCATTATTAGTTTCTGAGATTCTCGTTCCTAGACAAGCATTACCAGTTTGTGGCTCTGCCATTTGGCCTAGCAACAGCTCCAAGAATTTTTACAAAGGTTCTCGGTGCCCTTCTGTCTGTAATCAGAGAACAGGGTATTGTGGTATTTCCTTATTTGGACGATATCTTGGTACTTGCTCAGTCTTCACATTTAGCAGAATCTCATACGAATCGACTTGTGTTGTTTCTTCAAGATCATGGTTGGAGGATCAATTTACTAAAAAGTTCATTGATTCCTCAGACAAGGGTAACCTTTTTGGGTTTCCAGATAGATTCAGTGTCCATGACTCTATCTTTGACAGACAAGAGACGTCTAAAATTGATATCAGCTTGTCGAAACCTTCAGTCACAATCATTCCCTTCGGTAGCCTTATGCATGGAAATTCTAGGTCTTATGACTGCTGCATCGGACGCGATCCCCTTTGCTCGTTTTCACATGCGACCTCTTCAGCTCTGTCTGCTGAACCAGTGGTGCAGGGATTACACAAAGATATCTCAATTAATATCTTTAAAACCGATTGTACGACACTCTCTGACGTGGTGGACAGATCACCATCGTTTAGTTCAGGGGGCTTCTTTTGTTCTTCCGACCTGGACTATAATCTCAACAGATGCAAGTCTTACAGGTTGGGGAGCTGTGTGGGGGTCTCTGACAGCACAAGGGGTTTGGGAATCTCAGGAGGTGAGATTACCGATCAATATTTTGGAACTCCGTGCAATTTTCAGAGCTCTTCAGTCTTGGCCTCTTCTAAAGAGAGAATCGTTCATTTGTTTTCAAACAGACAATGTCACATCTGTGGCATACATCAATCATCAAGGAGGGACTCACAGCCCTCTGGCTATGAAAGAAGTATCTCGAATTCTGGTTTGGGCGGAATCCAGCTCCTGTCTAGTTTCTGCGGTTCATATCCCAGGTATAGACAATTGGGAAGCGGATTATCTCAGTCGCCAAACATTGCATCCGGGCGAATGGTCTCTTCACCCAGAGGTATTTCTTCAGATTGTCCAAATGTGGGGTCTTCCAGAAATAGATCTGATGGCCTCTCATCTAAACAAGAAACTTCCCAGGTATCTGTCCAGATCCGGGGATCCTCAAGCGGAAGCAGTGGATGCATTGTCACTTCCTTGGAAGTATCATCCTGCTTATATCTTTCCGCCTCTAGTTCTTCTTCCAAGAGTGATCTCCAAGATTCTGAAGGAAGGCTCGTTTGTTCTGCTGGTAGCCCCAGCATGGCCTCACAGGTTTTGGTATGCGGATCTTGTCCGGATGGCCTCTTGCCAACCGTGGACTCTTCCGTTAAGACCAGACCTTCTGTCGCAAGGTCCTTTTTTCCATCAGGATCTCAAATCCTTAAATTTAAAGGTATGGAGATTGAACGCTTGATTCTTAGTCAAAGAGGTTTCTCTGACTCTGTGATTAATACTATGTTACAGGCTCGTAAATCTGTATCTAGGGAGATATATTATAGAGTCTGGAAGACTTATATTTCTTGGTGTCTTTCTCATCATTTTTCCTGGCATTCTTTTAGAATTCCGAGAATTTTACTGTTTCTTCAGGATGGTTTGGAGAAAGGTTTGTCTGCAAGTTCCTTGAAAGGACAAATCTCTGCTCTTTCTGTTTCTTTTTCACAGAAAGATTGCTAATCTTCCTGATATTCATTGTTTTGTACAAGCTTTGGTTCGTATAAAACCTGTCATTAAGTCAATTTCTCCTCCTTGGAGTTTGAATTTGGTTCTGGGGGCTCTTCAAGCTCCTCCGTTTGAACCTATGCATTCATTGGACATTAAATTACTTTCTTGGAAAGTTTTGTTTCTTTTGGCCATCTCTTCTACTAGAAGAGTTTCTGAATTATCTGCTCTTTCTTGTGAGTCTCCTTTTCTGATTTTTCATCAGGATAAGGCGGTGTTGCGAACTTCTTTTAAATTTTTACCTAAGGTTGTGAATTCTAACAACATTAGTAGAGAAATTGTGGTTCCTTCATTATGTCCTAATCCTAAGAATTCTAAGGAGAGATCATTGCATTCTTTGGATGTAGTTAGAGCTTTGAAATATTATGTTGAAGCTACTAAGAATTTCCGAAAGACTTCTAGTCTGTTTGTTATCTTTTCCGGTTCTAGGAAAGGTCAGAAGGCCTCTGCCATTTCTTTGGCATCTTGGTTGAAATCTTTAATTCATCATGCTTATGTCGAGTCGGGTAAAACTCCGCCTCAAAGGATTACAGCTCATTCTACTAGGTCAGTTTCTACTTCCTGGGCGTTTAGGAATGAAGCTTCGGTTAATCAGATTTGCAAAGCAGCAACTTGGTCTTCTTTGCATACTTTTAACTAAATTCTACCATTTTGATGTGTTTTCTTCTTCTGAAGCTGTCGTTGGTAGAAAAGTACTTCAGGCAGCTGTTTCAGTTTGAATCTTCTGCTTATGTTTTCATTAAATTTTATTTTGGGTGTGGATTTTTTTCAGCGGAATTGGCTGTCTTTATTTTATCCCTCCCTCTCTAGTGACTCTTACGTGGAAAGATCCACATCTTGGGTAGTCATTATCCCATACGTCACTAGCTCATGGACTCTTGCTAATTACATGAAAGAAAACATAATTTATGTAAGAACTTACCTGATAAATTCATTTCTTTCATATTAGCAAGAGTCCATGAGGCCCACCCTTTTTTGTGGTGGTTATGATTTTTTTGTATAAAGCACAATTATTCCAATTCCTCTTTTTTTATGCTTCGCACTTTTTTTCTTGTCACCCCACTTCTTGGCTATTCGTTAAACTGATTTGTGGGTGTGGTGAGGGGTGTATTTATAGGCATTTTGAGGTTTGGGAAACTTTGCCCCTCCTGGTAGGAATGTATATCCCATACGTCACTAGCTCATGGACTCTTGCTAATATGAAAGAAATGAATTTATCAGGTAAGTTCTTACATAAATTATGTTTTTCCATACCGCAGATCCCCTTACGTCATTTGCGTATCCTATCTTTTCAATGGGATCTTTCTAACTCCGGTATTTAGAGTCGTGGCTGAAGTGAGCGTTAGAAATCTAACGACAAAACTCCAGCCGCAGAAAAAAGTCAGGAGTTAAGAGCTTTCTGGGCTAACGCCGGTTTATAAAGCTCTTAACTACTGTGCCCTAAAGTACACTAACACCCATAAACTACCTATGTACCCCTAAATCGAGGCCCCCCCACACCGCCGCCACTCTATTAAATTTTTTTAACCCCTAATCTGCCGACCGCCACCTACGTTATACTTATGTACCCCTAATCTGCTGCCCCTAACACCGCCGACCCCTATATTATATTTATTAACCACTAATCTGCCGCCCCCGCTATCGCTGACCCCTGCATATTATTATTAACCCCTAATCTGCCGCTCTGTACACCACCGCCACCTACATTATAGCTATGTACCCCTAATCTGCTGCCCCTAACACCGCCGACCCCTATATTATATTTATTAATCCCTAATCTGCCCCCCTCAACGTCCCCTCCACCTGCCTACACTTATTAACCCCTAATCTGCCGAGCGGACCGCACCGCTACTATAATAAAGTTATTAACCCCTAATCCGCCTCACTCCCGCCTCAATAACCCTATAATAAATAGTATTAACCCCTAATCTGCCCTCCCTAACATCGCCGACACCTAACTTCAATTATTAACCCCTAATCTGCCGAACTAATCTCGCCGCTACTGTAATAAATGTATTAACCCCTAAAGCTAAGTCTAACACTAACACCCCCCTAATATAGCTACAATATAAATAATAATTATATTGTAGCTATTTTAGGATTAATATTTATTTTACAGGTAATTTTGTAATTATTTTAACTAGGTAGCTATTAAATAGTTATTAACTATTTAATAGCTATTGTACCTGGTTAAAATAAATACAAAGTTACCTGTAAAATAAATATTAATCCTAAAATAGCTACAATATAATTATAATTTATATTGTAGCTATATTAGGATTTATTTTACAGGTAAGTATTTAGCTTTAAATAGGAATAATTTATTTAATGAGAGTTAATTTATTTCGTTAGATTTAAATTATATATATTTTTTTTTTTTTATATATTCAATTTTTATTAAATTTTCACATCAACAGAGTGTAAAACAAAATCCAAAAGAAAAAAAAAAAACAGCGTTACTACAGTATTTCTTTAAGGACAGTTGTGGCGCTTATACGCCTGTAACCGGAAGTTGCAAAGGCCTTCAGCAGGTCAGAATGCAGTCCATGTGCAATTGTCTCTTTTCATCTGAGCTTAAGTCCTTGGCTGTCCCACTTAATGAAAGTTTCTAGAAATGCATACAGTATAGGGTGCCTGTGTTTCTAAGATATAGGACTGCGCTTATTAACAATTGACCTTTTATAACATTGCAAGCTTTATACGCCTCAACTGTGCGCAATAAAATAAGATACAAACAGTTTTTAGCAAAAATACAGGAAAGTAAGGAAATATAACAACAGTAAATAAAAAATAAATAAATAAATAAATAATAATAAATGAACCCAGTATGCCCTGACCGAAAACTAAATTCCATTTATACCCTTAATTGTGTCTAAATAGGGGGTTATTCTCAGTTGTGCCCATATTGGAAAGACTCCCATAAGAAGAGCATATCTTCAAAGAAGTCCAAATTACCCACTTGCAAGTAATGAAACCTTTCCAACATCAAATCTTTGTTGACTAATCTTTTCCATTCATTTATACCAGGGATTTTGGAGGACTTCCAGTATCTGGGGATCATCTGTTTTGCTGTATTTATCATAATTTGGAATAACTGCCTACGGATTTTACATGTTATTTGAGGTGTGTGTTGAAGCAAAGTGACCTCCACATTTGGGTTCAATTGTGTGTGTAGTACCTGGTTGACATTGTTAAAAATTTCCACCCAAAAGTTCTTAATGGGTGTGCAGTCCCACCAAATATGTTTCATATGCCCCACCTGCGCACAACCTCTCCAACAGGTGCCTGAATTTGTTTTATATATATGTTTGAGTCTTGCCGGTGTTAAATACCACCTCATACATATTTTTATATTGGTTTCTTTCGCCCCTGAGGAATGTGCAGACCGCGTTAGTCTTTTAAATCTATCAAGCCAATCTTTATGTGAAGTATTTGAGTCCAACTCCCTATCCCACCCCATTGTGTATGAAGGTAGCTTTGGAAATCTATTCTCCAAAACTAGTCTGTATAGTGATGAAACTGATCTAAGGGATTTTGACTCCTTTAAGCACGCTTGCTCAAACTGTGTTGGGGGTCGTAAGAAGTCAGCTTTGCATCTATGTGATAGAATAAAGTGTCTAGCTTGGTGGTAATTAAACCAAGAGGCAAAGAAAGGGATCGACATTGGATCTATTTGCTGTTTTGTTTTTAGCTTGCCATTGTTTAAAAGTGAGTGTATCTGTACGTAAGAAGAAGGCGAGGTGTCTATGTTCCTTACATTTTGAAGGCCTGGGGGAAATTCAGGATTTATTAGTAAATTTGTGAGTGGGGAGCATTTTGTGGATATTTTTGGGAACATTTTAAGGACTAGTAACCAGTCCCTCCATGTTTCATTAGTGATACAGGATTTTGAAATGTTAGGGTTTTTTAAGGCTGTAAGATTCCAGCACTTATTGCCCATGTAATGAGTGTCAGCTAAGTGAGTTTCTATTTGTACCCATCCTTTATGCTGTGCGCCCTCCGGCTTGCACCAATCTATGACTCTTTGAAGGGAAATGGCCAATTTATATGAACTGAGATGTGGCACACCTAGGCCCCCCTGTGCTGGTAACTTGTAAATCGTACTTTTATTAATACGTGGCGGCCTGCGTCGCCATATGTAGTCATTCATGATTTTTTGTAAAATATTAATCTCTGTGGAGATATGTTGGATGGGTACAGTTTGTAAGATATAGAGTGCTTTAGGTAACAATACCATTTTGGCGGCTTGTATTCTGCCCAGCCAGGAAATGTTTTTTAATAACCAGGAGGAGGTCAGAGAGTGAAACTCTGTGATCAGCTCTCCGTAGTTATGTTTACGCGTGGAAAATTTATCGGGCGTTAAATAAGTGCCCAAGTATTTAAGATACCTGGGTTGTACTTTTAAAGGGCATAGCGCTGTGATTTCACCTAGTGTCTTCTTCGGGATCCCTATCGGTAAGAATTCGGACTTGGACATGTTGACCGAAAAGTTAGATACCATGCCAAAGTGTTTTAGTTCTGTCATTGCATGGGTAATAGATGTGAGGGGGTCGGTCAGCGTCATTAATAAGTCGTCGGCGTATATGGCTAATTTGTGATGATTGTCTCCTATTTGTATACCTGTAATGCGAGAGTTTGCTCTAAGTTTGATTGCTAGGGGTTCTAATGAAAGGATAAACAATAAAGGGGATAGGGGACATCCCTGTCTGGAGCCATTTCGTATCTCGAACGCTTCTGATAGCGTCCCATTCACTCTCACCTGGGCTGTTGGGTTGGTATATAAGGCCATAATTTTGTGGATAAACTGTGCTGGGAAGTCGAATCGTCTCAGTGTCTCCTGTAAAAAGGTCCAGTCAAGTCTGTCAAAAGCCTTTTCGGCATCAGTAGAGAGGAACAGTGCGGGGAGCTCAGTCTGAGAAACGTAGTCTATGAGGTTAAGTACTTTTACAGTGTTGTCCTTCGCCTCCCTTGTGGGCACGAAGCCCGCCTGGTCTTGGTGTATTAATTGTGGGAGAAACTTGTTAATTCGGGTCGCTAATATTTTGGCGTATAGCTTCAAGTCAGTATTAAGCAAAGAGATAGGTCTGAAGTTGGCCGGCTTGTCTGGGTCTTTACCCGTTTTTTCCAGGACTGATATATTAGCTTGTAACATGGTATCTGGGAAAGCTGAAATGTCTGTTATGTAATTAAACAAAGAGGTTAGATAGGGGGCCAAATATTTAGAGAATGTCTTGTAGTAGAGACTAGAGAATCCATCGGGGCCTGGTGCTTTTTTTGGTTTTAGGGTGTTAATAGCTTCTATTACCTCTTTAATGTTGAAAGGTTGACTTAAAGCATCTTTTTGTTCTGCACTAAGTTTCGGGATTTGAACTTGATCTAAATATTGTTGGCATTTATAGCGATGAGTGTGGTCTGACCTATCCGGGAACAAATTGTATAATCTGTGGTAAAATTTTTTAAATTCTTCAGCTATTTTGTGGGTGTCTTCAACATGTTTACCTGAGTCAGTTTTAATCGAGTGGACGTATGTTTGTTGTTGTCTTTTTTTTAAAGCCCGCGCCAGCCATTTTCCGGGTTTATTCCCTTCCCTATAAAATGTTTGTTGGAAGGATAATAGCTGCTTTTGCGCGTTTATCTGAAGTAGCTTATTTAATTGATCTCTTTTAGAAGTCAACTCTTCTAAGACTAGAACGTTATCCGGAGATTGTTTATGTAGGTAGTCAAGGTTAGATATGTCTTTGGCTAGTAAGGTGAGTTGTTCCCTCCTTTTCTTTGTTATAAGTGCCTTTGTTTTGATTAGTTCTCCTCTGATTGTGCTTTTATGAGCTTCCCAGATGGTCGGTATTTGAACATCTGGTGTATTATTCAAAATGAAATAAGATTTTATATGTTTGGCCAGCTTTTTTACCTGATTTTTCCCCCCCAGTAAAGACTCATCTAGCCTCCATTGAAAGGATTTCAAGGGAGCCGAAGGCCACGCCAGCCTACAAGAAACTAAAGAGTGATCAGACCAAGTAGTGTGTGAGATATCTGCAGCTTTAATGTATGACAAGGCCAGATGGTCTACCAGGACATAGTCCAATCTTGAATAACATTTATTTGGACTCGAAAAGAAAGTAAAATCTCTTTTCTGAGGGTTTAAGTATCTCCAGGCGTCGTGGACTCCTAACAATTTGAGATTTTGCCAAATACTATGCATGTTAGGGGTTTTTTGTCGTGTGTCTGGGTTTGAGCAGTCAATCTTGGGGTTAAGGGGGACGTTGAGGTCTCCTGCAATAATCAGAGAGCCTTTAGCATGTGTAACTATAGAATTAGTGACCGTGTTAATAAATTTGCTCTGAAATTTATTGGGGGCATACACATTAGCTAATGTAACTGGTTTGCCAAATAGAAGCCCTGTGATGCATAAAAATCTCCCTTCTCTATCACATTCTACATGAGTTTTAGTGAATGATATGTTTTTGTGTATTAATATACTAACCCCATTTGTTTTTTTAGCAGCGTTTGTACTGTGATAATGCTGTGGGTAGCTAGAGGAGAAGTATTTGGGAATATGTTAAGATTTGAAATGTGTCTCCTGTAGCATGAGGATGTGCCCCCCCCTTCTCTGCAGATCCATTATTGCCATCCTACGTTTATTTGGGCAGTTTAAACCTTTCGTGTTTTGAGTGATAATGACCAGTTCTTGTTGTTGTTGACCCTCCCTACTCGTCATGATTTTCTATGTGAAGTGATGGGTAATGTAGTGATAACAGCTTACCAAGTTCTCCTGACAACAGATCCGGGCACACTGGGCTAAACAATAAAACAAAATTAACAACAATAAAATTAAGTACATGAACATAAGACCAAACAAAAAACCACATTCTTCTTCCAATAAGTGGAAGAGTTACGAAAAACATCTAAACTACTAGGGAGATTATCTCCCAACTGGCTGAGCACATTGAGTTTACAATTTAAGAACAAAACATTGCAATCAATGAGGCATGAACAGGATAGTCATAACAAATATAGATACTGAAGGGTTGGTGACCCTGAACTACAGTCCAGCTGTTAACCAATGAAAGTCCTTCAGGAGTCAGACCTAGGGGAAAGGAGAGAAAGAAGAAACAACAATACAGAGAAATCGTTGCAACAAAGGAGAAAAGGATACAATCAGCTTCAATGCGCTCATCCCTTTTCAGACTCCGGATTTTGACTGCCTGTAGTCATTCTGCGAGACCTCTTCTTTTGTATTTGCTGCCAGACTTTCCTCTGAGGCAGCTGGACCATACTAGACTCTTTGCTTTGCTGATCTTGTGTTCCCAGAGATTCTTCCAGCTCTGGCGTAGGGATGTCTAGCTCTTTGCAGATTTTGTGGATGTCCCCTGGTGTAGTGCAAACAAATCTCCTCCCCTGCCAAATGATTATTAGATGGAAGGGGAAGCCCCATCTATAAGGAATGTTCATTTTCCTGAGCAACAAGGTAAGAGGTTTGAGCTCTTTGCGTTTGGTTAGAGTTCTTTGCGAAAGATCTGCAAACATCTGAATATCTGCGTTTTCGTACTTGATAGGTTGCTTTTCTCGGGATGATTTCATGATCTCCTCCTTGACCTGAAAATTGGTAATACGTACTATCACATCCCTGGGGGGTTGTGAGTCCGGAGGCTTGGGGCGAAGTGCTCTATGCGCCCTGTCAATATCTATCATCTGAGGTGACTCCGTTTGCTTGAGGAAATTAAAAAGGTCTTGTAGGTACTGCTCCAGGCCAGATGCAGGTATAGATTCAGGTATCCCTCTGATTCTAATATTGTGCCTCCTGCTCCTATTTTCTGCATCATCTATTTTTTCCTCTAAGTCATGAATTACGTCATTTTGCTTATATATGAGCTTATGCAGATCTAACAGTGCTGTCGCATGTGTGTCTTGTGTGTCTTCTACTGCCTCCACTCTATGACCAATATCCGACAGTTCCTTTTTAAGGTCACTTATTTCATCTTTAATGCATTGCTTTACCTGCAGGATCAGGGTAGAGAAATCTTTTTTCGAGGGTAGAGACTCAAATAAGGCTTTGGGTACAGTGACAGCATCTGCCACCGTTTCAGATTCAGACTCAGAAGAGGAGTACGCATTTACAGAGTCCTGGTCTTCTAAGGGATTGAGTGTGACAGACTTGGTTTCTGCTGTTTTGAAAAAATTGTTTACTGAAGGTGTGGGGTGGCTTTTTTGCTTAGGGGCTATCCCTTTTCTACCAATTTTTTTAGGAGACATGATGATATTTCCCACAGGCTAGAAGCCAGTACTGCGTGATTAGAAAGTCTATATATCTTTTATTTTGACTTCCCCAGGGCAAGGAGGTTGTTAAAGTTATGCACTCTTCTGATGCATATGTCAAGAAAACTGCTGAGTTATGTTTGCTGGACTGGTTGAATGTGGTGTAGCTGCATGATCACCCAGACTTTTGTAGGATATAACTTGTATCACCCAGGGCCTACCTCTGAATTAATTCCTTCTGTCTCCTATGCTGGCTTAGCAGAAAGTATATTGCACGATGTCTTCCCCCTTTCAGGCCTATCCTGCTCTTTTTCTTGCGATGGTTGCCCTTATAGCATCCTTGCTCATGTCATGCAATGATGGGATGTGTGTCCGCTTAGTTATATTTTCATGATATTGGAGTGGTGTGGTAGCGTGTTGGTGACTACGTGTTTGCTTGCAGCCATTTAGCCTGCCTCTCTGCAGTTATAAAGATGGCGCGCTCCGCGCCCGAAACTTTTGCGGCTCTTACCAGACTCCTAGGTACATTTTGAAAAGCGATCTGTTGTCTACCCCTTTCACCTTTAGCTTACCTCCGCTTCAGGCCAGGGTAGTTCTTCTGGAGTCCGGAGTGCGGTACTTGCAGAATCTAGCGTGGATCAAGGCCGAGGCAGGCGTAGCGTGATATTATCGCCCCAGGCGCGATCACGATCCGTCCACCAGCTTCATATTAGGCTGTCTGAGCAATGGTTAGCCCAATCCACTTTGCTGGGCGACTTTACCCCACTTCAGTTAGGCTTTTTAATGCCACTCAACCAGATAGGGCTCAGGAGCTCACTTAAGCCGCGGCCATCTCCTAGGCTGGCTAGCTCCGCCCCCTAGATTTAAATTATATTTAACTTAGGGGGGTGTTAGTGTTAGGGTTAGACTTAGCTTTAGGGATTAATACATTTATTAGAATAGCGGTGAGCTCCAGTCGGCAGATTAGGGGTTAATGTTTGAAGTTAGGTGTCGGCGATGTTAGGGAGGGCAGATTAGGGGTTAATACTATTTATTATAGGGTTAGTGAGGTGGGAGTGAGGCGGATTAGGGGTTAATACATTTATTATAGTAGCGGTGAGGTCCGGTCGGCAGATTAGGGGTTAATCATTGAAGTTAGGTGTCGGCGATGTTAGGGAGGGCAGATTAGGGGTTAATACTATTTATTATAGGGTTATTGAGGCGGGAGTGAGGCGGATTAGGGGTTAATAACTTTATTATAATAGCGGTGCGGTCCGCTCGGCAGATTAGGGGTTAATAAGTGTAGGCAGGTGGAGGCGACGTTGTGGGGGGCAGATTAGGGGTTAATAAATATAATATAGGGGTCGGCGGTGTTAGGGGCAGCAGATTAGGGGTACATAGGGATAATGTAAGTAGCGGCGGTTTACGGAGCGGCAGATTAGGGGTTAAAAAAAATATGCAGGTGTCAGCGATAGCGGGGGCGGCAGATTAGGGGTTAATAAGTGTAAGGTTAGGGGTGTTTAGACTCGGGGTACATGTTAGGGTGTTAGGTGCAGACGTAGGAAGTGTTTCCCCATAGCAAACAATGGGGCTGCGTTAGGAGCTGAACGCGGCTTTTTTGCAGGTGTTAGTTTTTTTTTCAGCTCAAACAGCCCCATTGTTTTCTATGGGGGAATCGTGCACGAGCACGTTTTTTAAGCTGGCCGCGTCCGTAAGCACCGCTGGTATCGAGAGTTGAAGTTGCGGTAAATATGCTCTACGCTCCTTTTTTGGAGCCTAACGCAGCCATTCTGTGAACTCTAAATACCAGCGGTATTTAAAAGGTGCGGCCAGAAAAAAGCATGCGTAGCTAACGCACCCCTTTGGCCGCAAAACTCTAAATCTAGGCCTCTGTGATTACCTTGTATCTAAGCCTCTGCAGACTGCACCTTATCTCAGTAATATTAATATACTTTTTACCTCTGTGAGTACCTTGTATCTAAGCCTATGCAGACTGCCCCTTATCTTAGTTATATTAATATACTTATTACCTCTGTGATTACCTTGTATCTAAGCCCCTGCAGACTGCTCCTTATCTCAGTTATATTAATATACTTTTTACCTCTGTGATTACCTTGTAACTAAGCCTCTGCAGACTGCCCCTTATCTCAGTTATATTAATATACTTTCTCCAACATAGGTGTGTCCGGTCCACGGCGTCATCCTTACTTGTGGGATATTCTCTTCCCCAACAGGAAATGGCAAAGAGCCCAGCAAAGCTGGTCACATGATCCCCCCTAGGCTCCGCCTTCCCCAGTCATTCTCTTTGCCGTTGTACAGGCAACATCTCCACGGAGATGGCTTAGAGTTTTTTGGTGTTTAAATGTAGTTTTATTGCTTCAATCAAGAGTTTGTTATTTTAAAATAGTGCTGGTATGTACTATTTACTCTGAAACAGAAAAGAGATGAAGATTTCTGTTTGTAAGAGGAAGATGATTTTAGCAACCGTTACTAAAATCGATGGCTGTTCCACACAGGACTGTTGAGATGAAGTAACTTCAGTTGGGGGGAACAGTGTGCAGACTTTTACTGCTTGAAGTATGACACATTTCTAACAAGACTTGGTAATGCTGGAAGCTGTCATTTTCCCTATGGGATCCGGTAAGCCATTTTAATAACAATTTATAAAGGGCTTCACAAGGGCTTTAAAGACTGGCAGACATTTTTCTGGGCTAAAACGTTTGTTTTATAAGCATGTTTAATGATTTATTACTCTGAGGAGTTGTTTTTATCTGGGTATGTTGGTAATAAAAACGGCAGGCACTGTTTTGGACACCTTTTTCACTGGGGGCCTTCTCTAGTCTTAGGCAGAGCCTCAGTTTCGCGCCACTAATGCGCAGTTGTTTTTGGGAGTCAGAGCATGCAGATGCATGTGTGAGGAGCTCAGATACACTGAAAAAGCGTGCTGAAGGCGTCATTTGGTATCGTATTCCCCTCTGGGCTTGGTTGGGTCTCAGCAAAGCAGATACCAGGGACTGTATAGGGGTTAAATGTAAAAACGGCTCCGGTTCCGTTATTTTTAGAGTTAAATCTTTCAAATTTGGTGTGCAATACTTTCAAGGCTTTATGACACTGTGGTGAAATTTTGGTGAATTTTGGACAATTCCTTCATACTTTTTCGCATATTCAGTAATAAAGTGTGTTCAGTTTAAAATTTAAAGTGACAGTAACGGTTTTATTTTAAAACGTTTTTTGTACTTTGTTATCAAGTTTATGCCTGTTTATCATGTCTGTACCTTCAGATAGACTATGTTCTGTATGTCAGGAAGCCAAAGTTCCTTCTCATTTAAATATATGTGATGCATGTGATAGTGAAAATGATGCCCAAGATGATTCCTCTAGTGAGGGGAGTAAGCATGGTACTGCATCATCCCCTTATGTGTCTACACCAGTCTTGCCCACACAAGAGGCCCCTAGTACATCTAGTGCGCCTATTATTCTTACTATGCAACAATTAACGGCTGTAATGGATAATTCTATTAAAAACATTTTAGCCAAAATGCCCACTTATCAGCGAAAGCGCGACTGCTCTGTTTTAGATACTGTAGAGCATGAGGGCGCAGATGATAATGGTTCTGACATGCCCTTACACCAGTCTGAAGGGGCTAGGGAGGTTTTGTCTGAGGGAGAAATTTCAGATTCAGGAAAAATTTCTCAACAAGCTGAACCTGATGTTATTACATTCAAATTTAAATTGGAACATCTCCGCGCTCTGCTTAAGGAGGTGCTTTCTACTCTGGATGATTGTGACAATTTGGTCGTTCCAGAGAAATTATGTAAGATGGACAAGTTTCTAGAGGTCCCGGTGCCCCCCGAAGCTTTTCCTATACCCAAGCGGGTGGTGGATATTGTAAACAAAGAATGGGAAAGGCCCGGCATACCTTTTGTCCCTCCCCCTATGTTTAAGAAATTGTTTCCTATAGTCGACCCCAGAAAGGACTTATGGCAGACAGTCCCTAAGGTCGAGGGGGCGGTCTCTACCTTAAACAAACGCACCACTATCCCTATAGAAGATAGTTGTGCTTTCAAAGATCCTATGGATAAAAAGTTAGAAGGTTTGCTTAAAAAGATGTTTGTTCAGCAAGGTTACCTTCTACAGCCAATTTCATGCATTGTTCCTGTTACTACAGCAGCGTCTTTTTGGTTTGATGTACTAGAAAAGTCGCTAGATAAAGCTACCCCTTTGGAGGAGATTATGGACAGAATTCGTGCTCTTAAATTGGCTAATTCTTTTACTCTAGACGCTACCCTGCAATTAGCTAGATTAGCGGCGAAAAATTCAGGGTTTGCTATTGTGGCGCGCAGAGCGCTATGGCTAAAATCTTGGTCAGCGGATGCGTCATCCAAGAACAAATTGCTTAATATTCCTTTCAAGGGGAAAACGCTGTTTGGCCCTGACTTGAAAGAGATTATTTCAGATATCACTGGGGGAAAGGGCCATGCCCTTCCTCAGGATAGGTCTTTCAAGGCTAAAACTAAGCCTAATTTTCGTCCCTTTCGTAGAAACGGACCAGCCTCAAGCTCTACGCCCTCTAAGCAAGAGGGTAATACGTCTCAAGCCAAGCCAGCCTGGAAGCCCATGCAAGGCTGGAACAAAGGCAAGCAGGCCAAGAAACCTGCCACTGCTACCAAGACAGCATGAGATGTTGGCCCCCGATCCGGGACCGGATCTGGTGGGGGGCAGACTTTCTCTCTTCGCTCAGGCATGGGCAAGAGATGTTCTGGATCCTTGGGCTCTAGAAATAGTCTCCCAAGGTTATCTTCTGGAATTCAAGGAACTACCCCCAAGGGGAAGATTCCACAGGTCTCAATTGTCTTCAGACCACATAAAAAAACAGGCATTCTTACATTGTGTAGAAGACCTGTTAAAAATGGGAGTGATCAATCCTGTTCCATTGAAGGAACGAGGGATGGGATTCTACTCAAATCTGTTCATAGTTCCCAAAAAAGAGGGAACATTCAGACCAATCTTGGATCTCAAGATCTTAAACAAATTTCTCAGGGTTCCATCGTTCAAGATGGAAACCATTCGAACAATTCTTCCTACCATCCAGGAAGGTCAATTCATGACCACGGTGGATTTAAAGGATGCGTATCTACATATTCCTATCCACAAGGAACATCATCGGTTCCTAAGGTTCGCGTTTCTGGACAAACATTACCAGTTCGTGGCACTTCCATTCGGATTAGCCACTGCCCCAAGAATTTTCACAAAAGTACTAGGGTCCCTTCTAGCGGTGTTAAGACCGAGGGGCATTGCAGTAGTACCTTACTTGGACGACATTCTAATTCAAGCGTCGTCCCTGCCACAAGCAAAGGCTCATACGGACATTGTCCTAGCCTTTCTCAGATGTCACGGGTGGAAAGTGAACGTAGAGAAAAGTTCTCTGTCTCCGTCAACAAGAGTCCCCTTCTTGGGAACAATAATAGACTCTTTAGAAATGAAGATTTTTCTGACAGACGCCAGAAAATCAAAACTTCTAAACTCTTGTCAAGTACTTCATTCTGTTCTTCTTCCTTCCATAGCGCAGTGCATGGAAGTAATAGGTTTGATGGTGGCGGCAATGGACATAGTTCCTTTTGCGCGAATTCATCTAAGACCATTACAACTGTGCATGCTCAGACAGTGGAATGGGGATTATACAGACTTGTCTCCAACGATACAAGTAGATCAGAGGACCAGAGACTCACTCCGTTGGTGGCTGACCCTGGACAACCTGTCACAAGGGATGAGCTTCCGCAGACCGGAGTGGGTCATTGTCACGACCGACGCCAGTCTGGTGGGCTGGGGCGCGGTCTGGGAACCCCTGAAAGCTCAGGGGCTTTGGTCTCGGGAAGAATCTCTTCTACCGATAAACATTCTGGAACTGAGAGCGATATTCAATGCTCTCAGAGCTTGGCCTCAGCTTGCAAGGGCCAAATTCATAAGGTTTCAATCAGACAACATGACGACTGTTGCGTATATCAACCATCAGGGGGGAACAAGGAGTTCCCTGGCGATGGAAGAAGTGACCAAAATAATTCAATGGGCGGAGAATCACTCCTGCCACTTGTCTGCAATCCACATCCCAGGAGTGGAAAATTGGGAAGCGGATTTTCTGAGTCGTCAGACATTTCATCCGGGGGAGTGGGAACTCCATCCGGAAATGTTTGCCCAAATAATTCAATTGTGGGGCATTCCAGACATGGATCTGATGGCGTCTCGTCAGAACTTCAAGGTTCCTTGCTACGGGTCCAGATCCAGGGATCCCAAGGCGGCTCTAGTGGATGCACTAGTAGCACCTTGGACCTTCAACCTAGCTTATGTGTTCCCACCGTTTCCTCTCATTCCCAGGCTGGTAGCCAGGATCAAACAGGAGAGGGTATCGGTGATCTTGATAGCTCCTGCGTGGCCACGCAGGACTTGGTATGCAGACCTGGTGAATATGTCATCAGCTCCACCATGGAAGCTACCTCTGAGACAGGACCTTCTTGTTCAAGGTCCGTTCGAACATCCGAATCTGGCCTCACTCCAACTGACTGCTTGGAGATTGAACGCTTGATTTTATCAAAGCGAGGGTTCTCAGATTCTGTCATTGATACTCTTGTTCAGGCTAGAAAGCCTGTAACTAGGAAAATCTACCATAAAATATGGAAAAAATATATCTGTTGGTGCGAATCTAAAGGATTCCCATGGAACAAGATAAAAATTCCTAGGATTCTATCCTTTCTTCAAGAGGGTTTGGAGAAAGGATTATCTGCGAGTTCTTTGAAGGGACAGATTTCTGCTTTATCTGTTTTACTTCACAAAAAGCTGGCGGCTGTACCAGACGTTCAGGCTTTTGTTCAGGCTCTGGTTAGAATCAAGCCTGTTTACAAACCTTTGACTCCTCCCTGGAGTCTCAATCTAGTTCTTTCAGTTCTTCAGGGGATTCCGTTTGAACCCCTACATTCCGTTGATATAAAGTTATTATCTTGGAAAGTTTTGTTTTTGGTTGCAATCTCTTCTGCTAGAAGAGTTTCAGAGTTATCTGCTCTGCAGTGTTCTCCTCCATATCTGGTGTTCCATGCAGATAAGGTGGTTTTGCGTACTAAACCTGGTTTTCTTCCGAAAGTTGTTTCTAATAAAAATATTAACCAGGAGATAGTCGTGCCTTCTTTGTGTCCTAATCCAGTTTCAAAGAAGGAACGTTTGTTGCACAACTTAGATGTAGTTCGTGCTCTCAAATTTTACTTAGCAGCTACTAAGGATTTCAGACAAACATCTTCTTTGTTTGTTGTTTATTCTGGTAAAAGGAGAGGTCAAAAAGCAACTTCTACCTCTCTCTCTTTCTGGCTTAAAAGCATTATCCGATTGGCTTATGAGACTGCCGGACGGCAGCCTCCTGAAAGAATCACAGCTCACTCCACTAGGGCTGTGGCTTCCACTTGGGCCTTCAAGAACGAGGCTTCTGTTGATCAGATATGTAAGGCAGCGACTTGGTCTTCACTGCACACTTTTGCCAAATTCTACAAATTTGATACTTTTGCTTCTTCTGAGGCTATTTTTGGGAGAAAGGTTTTGCAAACCGTGGTGCCTTCCATCTAGGCGACCTGATTTGTTCCCTCCCATCATCCGTGTCCTAAAGCTTTGGTATTGGTTCCCACAAGTAAGGATGACGCCGTGGACCGGACACACCTATGTTGGAGAAAACAGAATTTATGCTTACCTGATAAATTACTTTCTCCAACGGTGTGTCCGGTCCACGGCCCGCCCTGGTTTTTGATCAGGTCTGTTGAATTAATTTCTCTAACTACAGTCACCACGGTATCATATGATTTCTCCTATGCATATTCCTCCTTTACGTCGGTCGAATGACTGGGGAAGGCGGAGCCTAGGGGGGATCATGTGACCAGCTTTGCTGGGCTCTTTGCCATTTCCTGTTGGGGAAGAGAATATCCCACAAGTAAGGATGACGCCGTGGACCGGACACACCGTTGGAGAAAGTAATTTATCAGGTAAGCATAAATTCTGTTTTTTACCTCTTTGATTACCTTGTATCTAGGCCTCTGCAGACTGCCCCTTATCTCAGTTATATTAATATACTTTTTACCGCTGTGAGTACCTTGTATCTAAGCCTATGCAGACTGCCCCTTATCTCAGTTATATTAATATACTTTTTACCTCTGTGATTACCTTGTATCTAAGCCTCTGCAGACTGCCCCTTATCTCAGTTATATTAATATACTTTTTACCTCTTTGATTACCTTGTATCTAAGCCTCTGCAGACTGCCCCTTATCTCAGTTATATTAATATACATTTTAACTCTGTGATTACCTTGTATTTAAGCCTCAGCAGACTGCCCCTTATCTCAGTTATATTAATATACTTTTTACCTCTGTGATTACCTTGTATCTAAGGCTCTGCAGACTGCTCCTTATCTCTTTTATATTAATACACTTTTTACCTCTGTGATTACCCTGTATCTAAGCCCCTGCAGACTGCTCCTTATCTCAGTTATATTTATACACTTTTTACCTCTGTGATTACCCTGTATCTAAGCCTCTGCAGACTGCCCCTTATCTCAGTTATATTAGTATACTTTTTACCTCTGTGATTACCCTGTATCTAAGCCTCTGCAGACTGCTCCTTATCTCAGTTATATTAGTATACTTTTTACCTCTGTGATTACCCTGTATCTAAGCCCCTGCAGACTGCTCCTTATCTCAGTTATATTAGTATACATTTTACCTCTGTGATTACCCTGTATCTAAGCCCCTGCAGACTGCTCCTTATCTCAGTTATATTAGTATACTTTTTACCTCTGTGATTACCCTGTATCTAAGCCTCTGCAGACTGCCCCTTATCTCAGTTATATTAATATACTTTTTACCTCTGTAATTACCTTGTATCTAAGCCTCTGCAGACTGCTCCTTATCTCAGTTATATTAATATACTTTTTACCTCTGTGATTACCCTGTATCTAACCCTCTGCAGACTGCCCTTTATCTCAGTTATATTAATACACCTTTTACCTCTGTGTTTACCTTGTATCTAAGCCTCTACAGACTGCCCCTTATCTCAGTTATATTAATATACTTTTTACCTCTGTGATTACCCTGTATCTAAACCTCTGCAGACTGCTCCTTATCTCAGTTTTATTAATATACTTCTTACCTCTGTGATTACCTTGTATCTAACCCTCTGCAGACTGCTCCTTATCTCAGTTATAGAAATACCCTTTTTACCTCTGTGATTACCCTGTATCTAAGCCTCTGCAGACTGCCCCTTATCTCAGTTATATTAATACACTTTTTACCTCTGTGATTACCTTGTATCTAACCCTCTGCAGACTGCCCCTTATCTCAGTTATATTAATATACTTTTTACCTCTGTGATTACCTTGTATCTAAGCCTCTGCAGACTGCCCCTTATCTCAGTTATATTAATATACTTTTTACCTCTGTGATTACCCTGTTTCTAAGCCTCTGCAGACTGGCCCTTATCTCAGTTATATTAATAAACTTTTTACCTCTGTGATTACCGCCTGGATGAAGACTTCTGCTGGTCTGGATGTCCTCTTCTGCCCGGATAGGATGAAGACTTCGGACCCTCCGGAGGACCACTTGTGCCCGGCTGGGTGAAGACGGCTCAAGGTAGGGTGATCTTCAGGGGGTTAAGGGGGGTTTGGGTGGGTTTTAGAGTAGGGGTATGTGGGTGGTGGGTTGTAATGTTGGGGGGGTATTGTATTTTTTTTACAGGTAAAAGAGCTGATTACTTTGTAATTTAGTATAGGGTTGGGCATTTTATTATTTTGGGGGGATTTTTTATTTTATTAGGGGGATTAGATTAGGTGTAATTAGTTTTAGTTTATCAAAATTGTAATTTCTTTTTTATTTTCTGTAATTTAGTGTTTGTTTTTTTCGTAATTTAGTTTAGTTAATTTAATTGTATTTAATTGTAGGTAGTTTAGTTAATTAATTTAATTATAGAGTAGTGTTAGGTGTAATTGTAACTTAGGTTAGGGTTTATTTTACAGGTAATTTTGTATTTATTTTAGCTAGGTAGTTATTAAATAGTTAATAACTATTTAATAACTATTCTACCTAGTTAAAATAAATACAAAGTTGCCTGTTAAATAAAAAAAAATCCTAAAATAGCTACAATGTAATTATTAGTTATATTGTAGCTATCTTAGGTTTATTTTATAGGTAAGTATTTAGTTTTAAATAGGAATAATTTATTTAATTATAGTAATTTTATTTAGATTTATTTAAAATAGATTTAAGTTAGGGGGTGTTAGGGTTAGACTTAGGTTTAGGGGTTAATACAATTAATATAGTAGCGGCGACGTTGGGGGCGGCAGATTAGGGGTTAATAATTGTAGGTAGGTGGCAGCGATGTTAGGGGCGGCAGATTAGTGGTTAATAAAAAATGTATAGTGTTTGCGAGGCGGGAGTGCGGCGGTTTAGGGGTTAATACATTTATTATAGTGGCGGCGATGTCCGGTCGGCAGATTAGGGGTTACATTTTTTTATTATAGTGTTTGTGATGTGGGGGGGGGGGCCTCGGTTTAGGGGTTTATAGGTAGATTATGGATGTCAGTGTACTTTGTAGCACTTTAGTTAAGAGCTTTATGTTCCGGCGTTAGCCCATAAAGCTCTTAACTACTGACTTTTAAATGCGGTAGGAGTCTTGGAGGTAGAGGCTGTACCGCTCACTTCTTCCAAGACTTGTAATACCAGCGTTAGGCAAATCCCATTAAAAAGATAGGATACGCAATTGACGTAAGGGGATTTGCGGTAGCCAATAGTCGCGGAAGAAAAGTGAGCGGTACACCTTTACCTGCCAGACTTGTAATACCAGCGGCCGTTAAAAAGCAGCATTAGGACCCTTAACGCTGCTTTTTAAGGCTAACGCAGAACTCGTATTCTAGGCGATTGATTTTATATCCAGAAATTCTCCCATATAACTCAAATAAATATATTATTTTTGGTATATAGTGATGTCGCGAACCTAAAATTTTGCAAACCAGCAAACCGGGCGAACCGCCATAGACTTCAATAGGCAGGCGAATTTTAAAACCCACAGGGACTCTTTCTGGCCACAAAAGTGATGGAAAAGTTGTTTCAAGGGGACTAACACCTGGACTGTGGCATGCCGGAGGGGGATCCATGGCAAAACTCCCATGGAAAATTACATAGTTGATGCAGAGTCTGGTTTTAATCCATAAAGGGCATAAATCACCTAACATTCCTAAATTGTTTGGAATAACGTGCTTTAAAACATCAGCAATGATGTTGTATCGATCAGGTAGTGTAAGGGTTACGCCCGCTTCACAGTGACAGACCAAACTCCCTGTTTAACGCACCGCAAACAACCGCAAACAGTCCATTTGCACAACTGCAAACTCCCCATTTGCACAAGGTTGGATACCAAGCTAGCCATGTTCCGTTCCTTGTCCTCACTGATGTCACTGCGCGTGCAATCACTTCCTGGGGTAACAGAAAATGCTCCACCCACAAGATGCTCCTATTATATTACTGCACTGAGGATGCTGCCTGTATCTGTGTGTCCTGCTCCCTGGCCGGAGAGCACAGGGGACACCAGGTGGAGCTGCTGAATGAGGCTTCTGAGAAGAAGAAAAAGAAACTGAGAAATGTTCTGCAGAAACTGACCACAAAGAGAGAGGAGACTGAGAAAATAGTCCAGAGTCTGCAGAAGCACAGGAGAGGGGTGCAAGAGAAAGCAGCTGGTGTAACAGAGCGACTCACTGCCCTGATTAGGGACATCAGGAAACAGCTGGAAGACCTAGAGAAGCGAGTCCTGAGTGAGATCACCCGGCAGCAGGAGCAGGTTTTACTCACAATCTCTGATCTGATCCAGCAGTTGGGAAAAGAGAACGACGAGTTTACAACCTACTGAGCCTGTAAATAAGACTGAGATCTTCTGCACTTACTGTATTCACTCTCCTGTACCTGCTGCTAAATCCTGTCTATGGTGTGAGTCTTCTCTGTGTGATACCCACCTGAGGGTACACAACACGTCTGAGGAACACGTCTTAACTGAACCCACCACTTCCTGGGGTAACAGAAAATGCTCCATACACAGGGAGCTGCTGAAATATTACTGCACTGAGGATGCTGCCTGTATCTGTGTGACCTGCTCCCTGGTCGGAGAGCACAGGGGACACCACGTGGAGCTGCTGAATGAGGCTTCTGAGATGAAGAAAAATAAACTGAGAAATGTTCTGCAGAAACTGACCACAAAGAGAGAGAAGACGGAGAAAAGAGTCCAGAGTCTGCAGGGGCACAGGAGAGGGGTGCAAGAGAAAGCAGCTGGTGTAACAGAGAGACTCACTGCCCTGATTAGGGACATCAGGAAACAGCTGGAAGACCTAGAGAAGCGAGTCCTGAGTGAGATCACCCGGCAGCAGGAGCAGGTTTTACTCACAATCTCTGATCTGATCCAGCAGTTGGGAAAAGAGAACGACGAGCTAACCAGGAAAATTTGTCACATTGAGGAGCTGTGCAACATGACTGACCCATTAACTGTCCTACAAGAACAGGAATCACACAGAGATGAGATGCTTGGTCGGTCCTCCTACTTCCAATTTGGGGCACTGCGCGTGCAATCTAATGTGCCACCAGATATGAGTGGTGTGTTAACTAGTACTATTCTTATCAGTTTAATCCCTGTTACATCCCCTATCAGGGGACGTGTATATGGCATGGATTTTAGGAACCGGGAGATGGAAGAAGATGCTTGGTCGGTCCTCCTACTTCCAATTTGGGGCACTGCGCGTGCAATCTAATGTGCCACCAGAATTGAGTGGTGTGTTAACTAGTACTATTCTTATCAGTTTAATCCCTGTTACGTCCCCTATCAGGGGACGTGTATATGCCATCGATTTTAGGAACCCGGAGATGATTTTATGAACCCGGGAGATGGAAAAAGATGCTTGGACACCTAGTACAGGTCGTTCTCCTTCAGCCTTTTTATACGAGGGTCCCTCAACAGGCACGACAGCATGAAAGACCCCATATGCCATTACTTCCTTTTGCACAATCGAGTACAGGTTGGGGATTGCTTGGTCGGTCCTCCTACTTCCAATTTGGGGCACTGCGCGTGCAATCTACTGTGCCACCAGATAGGAGTGGTGTGTTAACTAGTACTATTCTTATCAGTTTAATCCCTGTTAAATCCCCTATCAGGGGACGTGTATATGCCATTGATTTTAGGAACCCGGAGATGATTTTAGGAACCGGGAGATGGAAAAAGATGCTTGGTCAGTCCGGCCACGAGATAGATAGATACATAGATTAGATAGATCAATAGATGCAATAGATACATTTGATGATACATACGATAGATAGATTTGATAGATAAATAGATAGATTTGATAGATGGATAATTTCCCAGACAGAGAATTACAAGACATGCGGCGCCCGAGGCTCTGATTAGAACAGAGCACTCTATGTATCTGCCCTCGGCCAAAATCAGAACATTCTTTAGCTTTCTGTCTGTCGGCCAAATGTCCGTCTGCCAAATGTCCGTCTGCCAAATGTCCGTCTGCCAAATGTCCGTCTGCCAAATGTCCTTCAGCATTTTTTTCAGAGAACCGCGTGCAATCTACTGTGCCACCAGATAGGAGTGGTGTGTTAAGTAGTACTATTCTTACCAGTTTAATCCCTGTTACGTCCCCTATCAGGGGACGTGTATATGGCATCGATTTTAGGAACCCGGAGATGATTTTAGGAACCGGGAGATGGAAAAAGATGCTTGGACACCTAGTACAGGTCGTTCTCCTTCAGCCTTTTTATACGAGGGTCCCTCAACAGGCACGACAGCATGAAAGACCCCATATGCTATTACTTCCTTTTGCACAATCGAGTACAGGTTGGGGATAGCTTGGTTGGTCCTCCTACTTCAAATTTGGGGCACTGTGCGTGCAGTCTACTGTGCCACCAGATAGGAGTGGTGTGTTAAGTAGTACTATTCCTATCAGTTTAATCCCTGTTATGTGCCTTTTTTTTGGTTTGGTTTTTGAAGCCACAGTGCAACACCAGAGGCCAGAAAAATTAGGCATGTACACATGCCTTAAAAATTAGGTATTGTTGCAGCCGCTGCTGTAGCAGCAGCCAGAAAAATTGATGTTTGTTTCCCAGGCAGAAAGTGCCCTAAAACATTGCGGCTTGAACCCTAGTTGGTGGCGGATAAGTCACGCAAGTCATCCGGCATTCAGAGTTCAGAGATAAAATACAGCAGCGTGTGGACCATTTTTAGCCCAAGGCAGCTCATCTCATCAGGCCTTTTTTAGTCGAATCATGTATCGCCCAATGTCAGTCCCTTCGGGATCCATCCCTCATTCATCTTAATAAAGGTGAGATAGTCAAGACTTTTTTGACCTAGGCGACTTCTCTTCTCAGTGACAATACCTCCTGCTGCACTGAAGGCCCTTTCTGACAGGTCACTTGAAGCGGGGCAGGCCAGAAGTTCTATCACAAATTGGGATAGCTCAGGCCACAGGTCAAGCCTACACACCCAGTAATCAAGGGGTTCATCGCTCCTCAGAGTGTCGATATCTGCATTTAAGGTGAGGTAGTCTGCTACCTGTCGGTCGAGTCGTTCTCTGAGGGTGGACCCCGAAGGGCTGTGGCGATGCGTAGGACTTAAAAAGCTCTGCATGTCCTCCATCAACAACACGTCTGTTAAGCATCCTGTCCTTGCCGGCGTGGTCGTGGGAGTCGGAGGATTACTTTCACCTCTTCCCCTGTTAGATTCCCATTGTGCTGTGACATCACCCTTATACGCTGTGTAAAGCATACTTTTTAATTTATTTTGGAACTGCTGCATCCTTTCAGACTTGCGGTAATTCGGTAACATTTCAGGCACTTTCTGCTTATACCGGGGGTCTAGTAGCGTGGACACCCAGTACAGTTCGTTCTCCTTCAGCCTTTTTATACGAGGGTCCCTCAACAGGCACGACAGCATGAAAGACCCCATTTGCACAAGGTTGGATGCCGAGCTACTCATGTCCCGTTCCTCTTCCTCAGTGATCTCACTGAAGGTATGTTCTTCCACCCCAGCCACGTACAACACCACGGGTACCAGATAGGTGACAACGAGCACCCTGGGATGCCTGTTGTGTTTGGTCTTCCTCCTCCTCCTCAAAGCCACATTCCTCCTCTGACTCCTCTTCCTCACAATCCTCTTCCAGCGTTGCCGCAGGTCCAGCAAGCGATGCTGATAAGGCTTTTTCTGGTGGTGATGGTGACCACAACTCTTCCTCTTCCTCTTCACGCTCATCTATGGCCTGATCCAGCACTCTTCGCAGGGCATGCTCCAGGAAGAAAACAAAAGATATGATGTCGTTGATGGTGCCTTCGGTGCGACTGACTAGGTTTGTCACCTCCTTAAAAGGACGCATGAGCCTACAGGCATTGCGCATGAGCGTCCAGTAACGTGGCAAAAAAATTCCCAGATCCGCAGAGCGTGTCCTAGCACCCCGGTCATACAAATATTCGTTAACGGCTTTTTCTTGTTGGAGCAGGCGGTCGAACATTAGGAGTGTTGAATTCCAACGTTTCAGGCTGTCGCAAATCAAGCGCCTCACTGGCATGTTGTTTCGCCGCTGGATATCTGAAAAGTGTGCCATGGCCGTGTAGGAACGCCTTAAATGGCCACACACCTTCCTTGCCTGCTTCAGGACATCCTGTAAGCCTGGGTACTTATGCACAAAGCGTTGTACGATCAGATTACACACATGTGCCATGTTAGACTTCCCACAACTCAGTTTCTTTTGGCACAGGTTGCAAATGGCATCGCTGTTGTCAGAGGCAGACACACAAAAAAAATGCCACACTGCTGAGCTCTGCAATGATGGCATTCTGGTGGTGGCAACAGCATGCATTGATTGGCGTGTTGTCTGGCTGACCCCGGGTGCCGATGCATGCTGTCTGACTGTGCCACTGGCTCCTTGCGACGACCTCCCCCTGCTTCCAACTCGTCTCCTCCTCCTCTCTGTCTCCCCATCTGAACTTTCCCCCTGTTCTTCTTCTCTTCTAGCGGGCTCCCACGTAAACATCCACGGATGCATCGTCATCATCAACCGCTTCACTTATATCTGACAACTCACCAAAGGAAGCAGCAGCGGGTACAACATCATCATCATCACACTGTACGTCTATGTCTGTAATGCTGCCTGACTGAGACATATCCCTGTTATCTACATCCTCTGTCAATAATGGTTGCGCATCATTCATTTCTCCAAACGGATGTGTAAATAACTCCTCTGACAGATCAAGTGAAGCGGCTGTGGTGCTAATGTTGGTGGTGGCGGCAAGCGGGCGAGTGGTAACTTGAGAGGTGCCTGAAGCTAAGCTGGAGGAGGATGGTGCGTCAAGGTTCCGAGCGGAAGCTGTAGAAGATTGGGTGTCCTGTGTTAGCCAGTCAACTATGTCATCATCACTTTTCGAGTTCAGGGTACGTGGCCTCTGAACACTGGGCATTATTCTAGGGCCAAAGGGAATCACAGCACCACGAACACGACGGCCCCTGCGGGGTGGCCTGCCTCTGCCTGTCATTTTTTTTTTGATTAGTGGTACTATGCGTGCAAGCTACTTTGACAACAGATATGAGTGGCACTGTGCACTGGCAGAAGTTGGCAGAGTAGACGCTGTAGGCCTGACACACACTTGCAGACAAGTAACTGCTATTCAATCTATTACAGTTAAAATTGTATTTTTTTTTTTTTTTTAAATGTACACTACTGTTTTACCAGATATGAGTTGCACTGGTGTGACACTGTGCCCTGGCAGGACCTGGAACGCACACGTGTGAAGGAAACTGACTGCTATTATTTCACAGCCAAAAAAGGTTGTTTTTTTGTTTAAATGTACACTACTGTTTTAGTAGATATGACTTGCACTGGTGTGACACTGTGCCCTGGCAGGACCTGAAACGCACACGTGTGAAGGAAACTGACTGCTATTTCAAATTAAAAAAAGTTTTTTTTTTTTTTAAATGTACACTACTGTTACACCAGATATGAGTGGTGGCACTGGGCAAGTGGGCACAGTATACGCTGTGAGCCTGAGCTGGCAGGCAGGCTTCAATTAGATTACACAGGAAAAAAAAAAAAAAAAGCAGACTGATGTTCTAGCCCTAAAAAGGGCTTTCTGGGGTACTGTCCTTACAGCAGAGATCAGATGAGTCCTTCAGGACTGTAGTGGACACTTAATACACTAGCCTAGCTATCGATTTCCCTATTAAATCACCAGCAGCTACACTGTCCCTCCTCTCACTAACAATGCAGCTTCCGAATGAATCTAAAATGGATGCTGTCCAGGAGGTGGAAGGGTCTGGGAGGGAGTGTCTGCTGCTGGAATGTGTCTTGTGACTGTGAGCTACAGGGTCAAAGTTTACTCAATGATGACGAATAGGGGGCGGATCGAACATCGCATATGTTCGCCGTCCGCTACGAACGCGAACATGCTATGTTTGCCGCAAAGTATTCGCGGCAGAACTGTTCGCGACATCACTATATATAAATGTCAGGATGTAAAACACAAAGTAAAAGATCTCCTGCATATAATACCAACTTAATACTTGCTTTACCCATACTATAGAAAAGTAAAAGCATTCAAAGTTTAATTGCCAATCACCTAGATTATGAGTTTTGCATTAGGGTTAAAAAGCAGCGTTGGCCGGTCCTAACGCTGCTTTTTAATGCCCGCTGGTATAACGAGTCTTGCAGGTACAGGTGTACCGCTCACTTTTTTGGCCAGACTTGGAAATACCGCAAATCCACTTACGTAAATTGCGTATCCTCTTTTTTCGATGGGACTTGCATAGCGCCGGTATTACGAGTCTGAGAAAAAGTGAGCGGTACACCCTCTCCTGTCAAGACTCCTACCGCATTTTAAAGTCAGTAGTTAAGAGTTTTACACTACAACGCCGTAGCATAAAACTCTTAACTAAAGTGCTAAAAAGTACACTAACACCCATAAACTACCTATTAACCCCTAAACCGAGGCCCTCCCGCATTGCAAACACTATAATAAAATGTTTAACCCCTAATCTGCCGAACCGGACATCGCCGCCACTATAATAAATATATTAAACCCTAAACCGCTGCACTCCCGCCTCGCAAACATTAGTTAAATATTATTAACACCTAATCTGCCGTCCCTAACATCGCCGCCACTTACCTACATTTATTAACCCCTAATCTGCCGCCCCCAACGTCGCCGCCACTATAATGAAGTTATTAACCCCTAAATCTAAGTCTAACCCTAACCCCCCTAACTTAAATATAATTAAAAGAAATCTAAATGAATATTCCTATCCTTAACTAAATTATTCCTATTTAAATCTAAATACTTACCTGTAAAATAAACCTAATAGTTAAATTGTAGCTAGCTTAGGGTTTATTTTTATTTTACAGGCAAGTTTGTATTTATTTTAACTAGGTAGACTAGTTATTAAATAGTTATTAACTATTTACTAGCTACCTAGCTAAAATAAATACAAATTGACCTGTAAAAGAAAACCTAACCTAAGTTACACTAACACCTAACACTACACTATAATTAAATTAATTCCCTAAATTAAATACAATTAAATAAAATTAGCTAAAGTACAACCCCCCCACTAAATTACAGAAAATAATAAACAAATTACAAGATTTTTAAACTAATTACACCTAATTTAATCCCCCTAACAAAATAAAAAAGCCCTCCCAAAATAAAAAAAGCCCTACCCTACACTAAATTACAAATAGCCCTTAAAAGGGCCCTTTGCGGGGCATTGCCCCAAAGTAATCAGCTCTTTTACCTGTAAAAAAAATTACAAATCCCCCCCAACATTAAAACCCACCACCCACACAACCAACCCTACTCTATTATCCACCCAATACCCCCTTAAAAAAACCTAACACTAACCCCTTGAAGATCACCTTACCTGGAGAAGTCTTCATCCAACCGGGCCAAAGTCCTCAACAAAGCCGGGAGAAGTCTTCATCCAAGCCAGGCAAAATGGTCCTCCAGACGGGCAGAAGTCTTTATCCAGACGGCATCTTCTATCTTCATCCATCCGGTGCGGAGCGGGTCCATCTTCAAGACATCCGACGCGGAGCATCCTCTTCATCCGATGGCTACCACTGAATAAAGGTTCCTTTAAATGATGTCATCCAAGATGGCGTCCCTTCAATTCCGATTGGCTGATAGAATTATATCAGCCAATTGGAATTAAGGTAGAAAAAATCCTATTGGCTGATGCAATCAGCCAATAGGATTGAAGTTCAATCCTATTGGCTGATCCAATCAGCCAATAGGATTGAGCTGGCATTCTATTGGCTGTTCCAATCAGCCAATTGAATGCCAGCTCAATCCTATTGGCTGATTACATCAGCCAATAGGATTTTTTTTACCTTAATTCCGATTGCCTGATAGAATTCTATCAGCCAATCAGAATTGAAGGGACACTATCTTGGATGACGTAATTTAAAGGAACTTTCATTCAGTGTTAGCCGTCGGATGAAGAAGATGCTCCGCGTTGGATGTCTTGAAATGGACCCGCTACGTGCCGGATGGATGAAGATAGAAGATGCCGTCTGGATGAAGACTTCTGCCCGTCTGGAGGACCACTTCACCCGGCTTGGATGAAGACTTCTCCCGGCTTCGTTGAGGACTTCGGCCTGGTTGGATGAAGACTTCTCCCGGTAAGGTGATCTTCAAGGGGTGGTGGGTTATAATGTTGGGGGGGGGATTTGTAATTTTTTTACAGGTAAAAGAGCTGATTACTTTGGGGCAATGCCCCGCAAAAGGCCCTTTTAATGGCTATTTGTAATTTAGTGTAGGGTAGGGCTTTTTTTTTATTTTGGGGGGGCTTTTTTATTTTGTTAGGGGGATTAGATTAGGTGTAATTAGTTTAAAAATCTTGTAATATGTTTATTATTTTCTGTAATTTAGTGTGTTTTTTTGGACTTCAGCTAATTTTATTTTATTGTATTTCATTGTATTTAATTTAGGGAATTAATTTAATTATAGTGTAGTGTTAGGTGTTAGTGTAACTTAGGTTAGGTTTTATTTTACAGGTACATTTTTATTTATTTTAGCTAGATAGTTAGTAAATAGTTAATAACTATTTAATAACTGTTCTACCTAGTTAAAATAAATACAAACTTGCCTGTAAAATAAAAATAAACCCTGAGATAGATACAAATGTAACTATTAGTTATATTGTAGCTAGCTTAGGGTTTATTTTACAGGTAAGTATTTAGTTTAAAAAAGGAATAATTTAGTTAATGATAGGAATTTTATTTAGATTTATTTAAATTATATTTAAGTTAGGAGGGGTTAGGGTTATACTTAGGTTTAGGGGTTAATAAATTTAGTATAGTGGCGGCGACGTTGGGGGCGGCAGATTAGGGGTTAATAAATATAATGTAGGTGATGGTGATGTTGGGGGCAGCAGATTAGGGGTTAATAAGTATAATGTAGGTGATGGCGATGTTGGGGGCAGCAGATTAGGAGTTAATAAGTATAATGTAGTTGGCGGCGATGTCCGGAGCGGCAGATTAGGGGTTAATAGTTATAATGTAGGTGTCTGCGATGTCGGGGGCGGCAGATTAGGGATTAATAAGTGTATGATTAGGGGTGTTTAGACTTGGGGTTCATGTTAGGGTGTTAGGTGTAAACATACATTTTATTTCACCATAGGAATCAATTGAGCTGCGTTAGGAGCTAAACGCTGCTTTTTTGCAGGTGTTAGACTTTTTTTCAGCCGGCTCTACCCGTTAATTGCTATGGGGAAATCGTGCACAAGCACGCACAACCAGCTCACTGCTAACGTAAGCAGCGCTGGTATTGGAGTGAGATGTGGAAAAAAAATATTTTCTTTTAACGCCGGGTTTGTAAAAACCCGTAATACCAGCGCTGTCTGTAAGTGAGCGGTGAGCAAAAACTGCTTGTTAGCACTGCATAGCCTCTAACGCAAAACTCGTAATCTAGTCGAATGTTTCCAAACCCAAATTAAAAAGAGCAGGAGACAATTGACATCCCTGTCTTGTTCCTCTAGATAATGTAACTTGATTAGATATCTCCTGATTTATTAGGATATAGAAATCCAGGCAATAGAGCGCACTGAAGCTAACAAATAAAAGTTCACAGCATGAGTAAAAAAATACTTAAAGTTTATAATCCACGATAAAATCAAAAAAGGTTCAGCACTCATAAAAACAATGTTGTGTGATCATAAACGAAAACTTGCAATCGTGGATAATAAGCTTTAAGTATTTTTTTACTGATACTGTGAACTTTCATTTGTTAGCTTCAGTGCGCTCTATTGTCTGGATTTCTATTTTTGTTTAGACGTGTGGAGTAGGCATGATTGTAGTAGCACTGGTTACAACTGGATGTACAGCCGCCCACTCTCCATTGTGCCGCAAGAAAAATTTACTAGAAGGATATAATTCCAGCCTGGTGGTTTAAAGGTGACTATGGTGAGCGCTTTATAATTACAAACATTGACTATGTTCTATTTATTAGGATATATACTGAACTATTAGGGGTAGATTTATTAAATGTCAAGCAGACATGATTTTCTGTAGTTATTCATGTTAATTGACATTGCTAAATGCTGACAGCATACGGTGTCAGCATTTAACATTGCACAAGCATTTCTGTCCGCTAGAAAGGGGTGTCAATAATCGCGAACAGATCGAGATGATTTCAATCTGACACCATAAAGATGGTTGAGCAGCGGTAAGGTCAGTAGGTGCTGGGTGTATAGGGAGTGGTATTAGCATCAGGTAAGGTCAGTAGGTGCTGGGTGTATAGGAAGAGGTATTAGCAGCAGGTAAGGTCTGTAGGTACTGGGTGTATAGGAAGAGGTATTAGCTGCAGGTAAGGTCAGTAGGTGCTGGGTGTATAGGAAGAGGTATTAGCAGCAGGTAAGGTCAGTAGGTGCTGGGTGTATAGGAAGAGGTATTAGCAGCAGGTAAGGTCAGTAGGTGCTGGGTGTATAGGAAGAGGTATTAGCAGCAGGTAAGGTCTGTAGGTACTGGGTGTATAGGAAGAGGTATTAGCTGCAGGTAAGGTCAGTAGGTGCTGGGTGTATAGGAAGAGGTATTAGCAGCAGGTAAGGTCAGTAGGTACTGGGTGTATAGGAAGAGGTATTAGCAGCAGGTAAGGTTAGTAGCTGCTGGGTGTATAGGAAGAGGTATTAGCAGCAGGTAAGGTCAGTAGGTGCTGGGTGTATAGGAAGAGGTATTAGCAGCAGGTAAGGTCAGTAGGTGCTGGGTGTATAGGTAGTTATTAGCAGCAGGTAAGGTCAGTAGGTGCTGGGTGTATAGGAAGAGGTATTAGCAGCAGGTTAGGTCAGTAGGTGCTGGGTGTATAGGAAGAGGTATTAGCAGCAGGTAAGGTCAGTAGGTGCTGGGTGTATAGGTAGTTATTAGCAGCAGGTAAGGTCAGTAGGTGCTGGGTGTATA
>NW_026512869.1:0-35000 GCF_027579735.1 Bombina bombina
CGCTCCCACTAACAACTCTCACTAACAACTCCCACTCCCACTAACTCACTCACGCTCCCACTAACAGACTCTCTCCCACTCCCACTAACTCCCACTAACTCACTCACGATAACACTAACAACTGACTCTCTCACGCTAACACTAACTCACTCACAATAATGCACCAACTCTCTAATCTTAAACCTCCAATCTCCAAAGATCCACCAGCAACACAGTCAAAGAAGCCCTGCTTGTGTGGTGCTTATATACCCTGTGTAAATGTTTAATGATGTACCAATTTCCGTTGTAAATTGTGTTCAGGTGTGCTTTATTAGCAATTAATATTAGTGCAATGTGTATTAGTTGTGTGAATTTGCGCATGCTCATTTTGAGTTAGTATTTGTGGAATGTGTAGAATGCGATGATGTCATAGTGGTCGTTTTCTCTAACATTGTCCAATAGTATTCTTTTTAAATGTGAATTTGCGATGGTGTGTTATTAGTGAAGTGTTGTATATGTATGTTTGTCCTAATATATAGTTATATTGAATGCGATTATTTTTCTAGTGTATGTATATATTTTTTATTCCTTGTTGTTATTTTGCGAATTTCCGCATCTTAAAGTATATGCGTATTCCCCGTATTAAATTTTAATAAAAATCCCCCCGCTTGTGAATGTGTAATTCTTGTGTGCTTTGTTGATTGATTGTTGTTGTGACATTTGCGGCGTGTTATTGTTGTGCATGATGTGGTATGCGTCATATGACCGAGCTGTGCGTATTTCTCGCAAGATCGAGTGTTAGGTGAAAAAAGCTATTTTTTTGCTTTCCCATTGATCTCTATGGGAGACTGTCTTACGCGGGCAGTATTACGCATGTGACATACACGCGTTAGGAGCATCGTTAGATGGTCTGTTTTGAACTCAAAATACCGGAGTCAAACAATGCCGTGCGTTAGACATAAAACACGCGTGGCGTTAGCAACCCATCTACCGCCGAACTCCAAATCTAGCCGTATATTATGAAAAATAAAAAAAACTCTTAACTTACAAAAAATAATAAACGAACTTATCAAAAATAAAAACAATTACACCTAATCTAATAGCCCTATAAAAATAAAAAAGCCCCCCAAAATAAAACACCCCCTAAACTACAATTAACTTCCAATAGCCATTAAAAGGGTTTTTCTCTTGTAAAGGTGTATCCAGTCCACCAGCGTTGTACTGTTTTTACTCTCAGACAGAAATTGGAAGAAGACTTCTGCCTGGAGGTTTGATGATCTTAGCGGTTTGTAACTAAGGTACATTGCTGTTCTCACACATAACTGAAGAGTATGGAAAGAAAACTTCAGTTGGGGGGACGGTCTGCAGATTGCCTGCTTTGAGGTATGTTCAGTATATTTTTTTCTAGAGAGATGATAAGGTCTAGAAAATGCCTTGTATATTTAAGGTAAGCCTGATACAGTTATTTAACAACAACTGGGATCATGCTTGCAAAAAGGGATAATATTCATGTTAAAACCTATATTACTTAGTGTAAAAACGTTTGCATGATTTATAAATAAAAACGTTTTTTCTCTGAGGGTGATAAATCTTTATTTGGGGCCTAATTTCCACATGGCTTGTTAGATTACTCCTAGGAGTACTTTTTTAAGGCCCTCTGACTTTAAGTGCATGGTGGGAGGGGCCTATTTTCGTTTTCAGTCTGAGACATCCAGCTTCCCTGAAGGAGTCCTCTGGCTTATAGGACCTTTATAGAGGGTTTTGTTCCTGCAAAAATCGTTTTTAAGGGCAGGTAGGAGCAACAGCAGGGCTTTGGCAGTTTGACTGTTTGTTAACAGGTTTTAAGTTTTTCTAAAAAATTTTTTGGGCCTGAGGGGTTAATCATCCATTTGCAAGTGGGTGCAATGCTGCTTTAGTCCCTTATACACACAGTAAAAATTTCGTAGAGTTTACTACTTTTTTTCACTGTTTTGCAGTTTATGTGGTAGTTTTTTTCTCTTAAAGGCACAGTACCGTTTTTTATTATTGCTTGCCTTTTTTCACATTTATTAAAGTGTTTTCAAAGCTTGCTGGTCTCATTACTAGTCTGTTAAACATGTCTGACATAGAGGAAACTCCTTGTTCATTATGTTTAGAAGCCATTGTGGAACCCCCTCTTAGAATGTGTACCAAATGCACTGACCTTTCTATAAGTTATAAAGACCATATTATGGCTTTTAAAGATTTATCACCTGAGGTTTCTGAGACTGACAAAAGGGAGGTTATGCCATCTAGCTCTCCCCATGTGTCAGAACCTATAACTCCCGCTCAAGGGACGCCAAGTACATCTAGCGCGTCCAATGCGTTTACTTTACAAGACATGGCGGCAGTTATGAATCATACCCTCACTGAGGTATTGTCCAAACTGCCAGGGTTACAAGGAAAGCGAGACAGCTCTGGAGCTAGAACAAATACAGAGCTCTCTAACGCTTTAGTAGCTATGTCTGATATACCCTCACAATGTGCAGAAGTTGAAGCAGGAGAGCTTCTATCTGTGGGTGACTTCTCTGATTCAGGGAAGGCGTTACTTCAGTCTGACTCTGAAATGACAGCATTTAAATGTAAGCTTGAACACCTCTGCGTGTTGCTCAGGGAGGTTTTAGCGACTCTGGATGACTGTGACACCATTGTAGTCCCAGAGAAATTGTGTAAAATGGACAAATACTTTGCAGTGCCTGTTTACACTGATGTTTTTCAGAAATTATTACTAAGGAATGGGATAGACCAGGTGTGCCGTTCTCTCCCACTCCTGCTTTTAAGAAAATGTTTCCTATAGATGCCGCTACACGGGACTTGTGTCAGATGGTCCCTAAGGTGGAGGGAGCAGTCTCTACCCTAGCTAAGCGTACAACTATTCCTGTCGAGGACAGTTGTGCTTTCCTAGATCCTATGGATAAGAAATTAGAGGGTTTCCTTAAGAAAATCTTTATACAACAAGGTTTTATTCTCCAGCCTCTTGCATGCATTGCCCCAGTCACTGCTGCAGCGGCTTTCTGTTCGAGTCTCTGGAGGAGGCTTTACAGGTAGAGACCCCGTTGGATGATATCCTTGACAGGCTTAAAGCTCTTAAGTTAGCCAATTCATTTATTTCTGACGCCGTTTTTCATTTAACCAAGCTAACGGCTAAAAATTCAGGTTTTGCCATTCAGGCACGTAGGGCGCTATGGCTTAAATCCTGGTCAGCTGATGTCACTTCAAAGTCTAAACTTCTCAATATCCCCTTCAAAGGGCAGACCCTATTTGGGCCTGGACTGAAGGAGATCATTTCTGATATTACTGGAGGAAAAGGCCACGCCCTTCCCCAGGATAGGTCCAACAAGTTAAGGACCAAACAGACTAATTTTCGTTCCTTTCGAAACTTCAAGAGTGGCGCAGCTTCATCTTCCTCTTCTACAAAACAAGAGGGAAATTTTGCCCAGTCCAAGCTAGTCTGGAGACCTAACCAGGCTTGGAACAAGGGGAAACAGGCCAAAAAGCCTGCTGCTGCCTCTAAGACAGCATGAAGGAGTAGCCCCCGATCCGGGACTGGATCTAGGGCGGGGCAGACTTTCTCTCTTCACCCAGGCTTGGGCAAGAGACATCCAGGATCCCTGGGCTCTGGAGATTGTTTCCCAGGGATATCTTCTGGATTTCAAAGCTTCATCTCCAAAAGGGAGATTTCATCTCTCACAATTATCTGCAAACCAGATAAAGAGAGAGGCATTCTTACATTGCGTTCAAGACCTACTTGTTATGGGAGTGATCCACCCAGTTCCAAAGGAGGAACAGGGGCAGGGCTTCTATTCAAATCTGTTTATAGTTCCCAAGAAAGAGGGAACTTTCAGACCAATCTTGGATCTCAAGATCCTAAACAAATTTCTCAGGGTCCCATCCTTCAAAATGGAGACTATTCGAACCATCCTACCTATGATCCAGGAGGGTCAATATATGACTACCGTGGATTTAAAGGATGCTTATCTACATATTCCGATACACAGGGATCATCATCAGTTTCTCAGGTTCGCCTTCCTAGACAGGCATTACCAGTTTGTGGCTCTTCCCTTTGGGTTAGCCACGGCAACAATAATCTTTACGAAGGTTCTAGGGTCCCTTCTGGCGGTTCTAAGACCGCGGGGTATAGCAGTAGTCCCTTACCTAGACGACATCCTGATACAGGCGTCAACTTTTCAAATCGCCAGGTCCCATACGGACATTGTTCTGGCATTCCTAAGGTCTCACGGGTGGAAGGTGAATGAAGGAAAGAGTTCTCTCTCACCTCTCACAAGAGTTTCCTTCATAGGAACTCTGATAGATTCAGTAGAAATTAAGATTTATCTGACAGAGGTCAGGTTGTCAAAACTTCTAACTTCCTGCCGTGCTCTTTATTCCATTTCTCGTCCGTCAGTGGCTCAGTGTATGGAGGTAATCGGATTAATGGTAGCGGCAATGGACAGTTCCGTTTGCCCGCCTACATCTCAGACCACTGCAATTTTGCATGCTCAATCAGTGGAATGGGGATTACACAGATTTGTCCCCTCTACTAAATCTGGATCAAGCGACCAGGTATTCTCTTCTTTGGTGGCTATCTCGGGTCCATCTGTCCAAGGGAATGAGTTTCCGCAGGCCAGAATGGACTATAGTAACGACAGATGCCAGCCTTCTGGGCTGTTGTGCAGTCTGGAACTCCCTGAAGGCTCAGGGTTCGTGGACTCAGGAGGAGGCCCTCCTTCCGATAAACATTCTGGAACTAAGAGCGATATTCAATGCTCTTCAGGCTTGGCCTCAGCTAGCTGCGGTCAGGTTCATCAGATTTCAGTCGGACAACATCACGACTGTAGCCTATATCAACCATCAGGGGGGAACAAGGAGCCCCCTGGCAATGTTGGAGGTTTCAAAGATAATTCTATGGGCAGAGCTTCACTCTTGCCATCTCTCAGCTATCCATATCCCAGGAGTAGAGAACTGGGAGGCGGATTTTCTAAGTCGGCAGACTTTCCATCCGGGGGAGTGGGAACTGCATCCGGAGGTTGATCCAACTTTGGGGCAAACCAGAACTGGATCTCATGGCGTCTCGTCAGAACGCCAGGCTTCCTTGTTACGGGTCGAGGTCCAGGGTTCCCAAGGCAGCGCTGATAGATGCTCTAGCAGCGCCCTGGTCCTTCAGCCTGGCTTATGTGTTTCCACCGTTTCCTCTGCTCCCCTGTCTGATTGCCAAGATCAAGCAAAAGAGAGCTTCGGTGATCTTGATAGCCCCTGCGTGGCCACGCAGGACTTGGTATGCAGATCTGGTGGACATGTCATCCTTTCCACCATGGACTCTGCCGCTAAGGCAGGACCTTCTACTTCAAGGTCCCTTCAAAACATCTAATTTCTCTACGTCTGACTGCTTGGAGATTGAACGCTTGATTCTATCAAAGCGTGGTTTTTCCGAATCGGTCATTGATACCTTAATTCAGGCTCGAAAGCCTATCATAAGATATGGTGTAAATATCTTCATTGGTGTGAATCCAAGGGTTACTCATGGAGTAAGGTCAGGATTCCTAGGATATTATCTTTTCTCCAAGAAGGATTGGAGAAGGGTTTGTCAGCTAGTTCCTTAAAGGGACAGATTTCTGCTCTGTCCATTCTTTTGCACAAACGTCTGGCTGAGGTTCCAGACGTTCAGGCGTTTTGTCAGGCTTTAGTTAGAATCAAGCCTGTGTTTAAACCTGTTGCTCCGCCATGGAGTTTAAATTTAGTTCTTAAAGTTCTTCAAGGGGTTCCGTTTGAACCTTTGCATTCCATAGATATTAAGCTTTTATCTTGGAAAGTTCTGTTTTTAGTAGCTATCTCCTCGGCTCGAAGAGTTTCGGAGTTATCTGCTTTACACTGTGATTCCCCTTATCTGATTTTCCATGCAGATAAGGTATTGTTACGTACCAAACCTGGGTTTCTTCCTAAGGTGGTATCTAATAAGAATATCAATCAGGAGATTGTTGTTCCTTCACTATGTCCTAATCCTTCTTCAAAGAAGGAACGTCTATTACACAATCTTGATGTGGTTCATGCTTTAAAGTTTTATTTACAAGCTACGAAGGATTTTCGTCAAACATCTGCTTTGTTTGTTGTCTACTCTGGACAGAGGCGAGGCCAAAAGGCTTCGGTAACTTCTCTTTCTTTTTGGCTAAGAAGTATAATACGCTTAGCTTATGAGACTGCTGGCCAGCAGCCTCCTGAAAGAATTACAGCTCATTCTACTAGAGCAGTAGCTTCCACATGGGCTTTTAAACATGAGGCCTCTGTTGAACAAATTTGTAAGGCGGCGACTTGGTCTTCGCTTCATACCTTTTCTAAATTCTATAAATTTGATACTTTTGCTTATTCGGAGGATATTTTTGGGAGAAAGGTCTTACAGGCAGTGGTGCCTTCCGTTTAAGTTCCTGCCTTGTCCCTCCCTTTATCTGTGTCCTAAAGCTTTGGTATTGGTATCCCACAAGTAATGGATGAACCCGTGGACTGGATACACCTTTACAAGAGAAAACAAAATGTATGCTTACCTGATAAATTTATTTCTCTTGTGGTGTATCCAGTCCACAGCCCGCCCTGTTATTTTAAGGCCGGTGTTTTTTTTTATTTTTAAACTACAGTCACTACTGCACCCTATAGTTTCTCCTTTTTTTCTTGCTTGTCTTTGGTCGAATGACTGGGGGTGGCAGTTAGGGGAGGAGCTATATAGACAGCTCTACTGTGGTTGTCCTCTTGCAGCTTCCTGTTGGGAAGGAGAATATCCCACAAGTAATGGATGAACCCGTGGACTGGATACACCACAAGAGAAATACATTTATCAGCATAAATTTTGTTTTTGTAGGGCATTGCCCTAAGTTAAACAGCTCTTTTCCCTAAAAAATGTCTAAGCCCCCCTAAAAGTAAACCACACAGCCCAACCAACCCCCCAAAATAAAAAAACCTAAATCTAAAAAATCTTAAACTACCTATTACCCCTAAAGGGGCATTTGTATGGACATTGCCCTTAAAAGTGAATTCAGCTCTTTTACTGCTCTTAAAAGGGCATTCAGCTCTTTTAACCTGCCCAAAGCCCTAATCTAAAAAAAAACCCACCCCCCAAAAAAAAAGGAACACTAACCCCACTAACCCCAAAGACATCCTGCACAGTGCGCCCTCTTCATACGGTCACTGCCATACACTGATGTTGAATGCAAAGTAGCCGTTTAAAATTGGCGTACCTTGCATTCCTATTGGCTAATTTGATTCTAGGATGAGAACTTCTAAAATCCTATTGGCTGCTCAAAACAGCCAATAGGATGAGCGCTACTGAAATCCTATTGGCTGATTTGAATTTGAAGAATCAAATCAGCCAATAGGAATGCAAGGTATGCCATTTTACGTTAGGCCATGTTAGGTTTTTTTTAATTTGTAATTTAAATATTTTAATTGGTATTTTTTTTTAATTGTATTAGAATAGTTATGTTAGATTAATTTATAGTTTAATCTTAGATTTTTTTTATTTCACAGGTAAGTTTTTATTTATTTTAAGATAGTTATATTGTAATTTTAATTTAAAGTTAGGGGGGTGTTAGGTTTAGAGGTTAATAGTTTAATTTAGTGTTTTGCTATGTGAAGGGGCGGTGGTTTAGGGGTTAATAGGTTTAGTTTAGTAGTTACGATGTGGGGGGCTGGAGGTTAAGGGGTTAATACTTTATGTCAGGATAGGTTAAGTCCAGAGTTAGACCCAAATGCTAAAATGAAGTTAGAATAACACTCTAGCACTGTGAGTATATTCCCGGACCTGACCCTGCGACAGCTGCAATAGTATACTAACAGAAATAAACTGAAAGATGATACAGCAGGGTCAGGGGAAGAACTTCGGGTAGATAAGGGTTAACCAAAAGAGTAATCCATCAAGCAATAACCGGCAACATGGAATCAGGCAGGCAGGGGTTAACCAGAAGGGTTAGTCAAACAAGCAAAGTCCAGCAATGAGTAATCAGGCGGTTTGGGGTTAAACAGTAGAATGGTCTAGCAAGCAAAGTTCCAGCAGCGTGTAATCAGGCAGTTTGGGGTTAAACAGTAGAATGGTCAAACAAGCAAAGTCCAGCAACGTGTAATCAGGCAGTTTGGGGTTAAACAGTAGAATGGTCTAGCAAGCAAAGTTCCAGCAGCGTGTAATCAGGCAGTTTGGGGTTAAACAGTAGAATGGTCTAGCAAGCAAAGTTCCAGCAGCGTGTAATCAGGCAGTTTGGGGTTAAACAGTAGAATGGTCAAACAAGCAAAGTCCAGCAACGTGTAATCAGGCAGTTTGGGGTTAAACAGTAGAATAGTCAAACAATCCAAGTTCCAGCAGCGTGTAATCAGGCAGTTTGGGGTTAACAGTAGAAATGTTCAAAACAATCAATAGTCCAGATAACAGGAAACAGGCAGGAAGGGATTAGGAATCAAACAAGCCAGCAATTCCGATTCAAAATAAGTAATCCAAAAGTTACTTACAAGCAGGAACAGAACAAACAGGCCCCGAGGTGAGGAGACGCCGGAATAAGAAGGCCCTCTGACGTCAGCAGAAGGGGCCGAGGAGAACAAGGTTGCTAAGCAGCCAAGGAAGTGCTACCGCGCTGTACAGAAGGAAGCGATCAGCAGCTGAGCGATCGCGACAGTGCCCCCTCCTCAAGGACCCCTCCGGGGAACACGAACAGGTTTAGAGGGATTCTGAGCGTGGAACTGTTTGATCAAAGCAGAAGCACGAACGTTAGAAGCAGGTTCCCAAGAACGTTCAGTGATGGGATATCCCTTCCAGTGGACCAAATAATATAGACGGGTACCCCGTAATATGGAATCAAGAATATGACTGATCTCAAATTCTGAAGTACCATCCACAAGGAACGGAGAGGGAACTTTACATTTGGTGGAAAACCGGTTAGAGACTGCCGGTTTAAGAAGAGATATGTGAAAGACAGGGTGAATCTTCAAGTTGTCTGGTAAGGCTACCCTGTAGGCAGTAGAACAAACCTTGGAAACAATCCTGAATGGTCCAATGTATTTGGGACCCAATTTAGCACAAGGTTGTTTGAGTCGAATGAATTGGGTGGAAATCCAAACCTTGTCTCCAGTCCGAAAAGAGGGTGCCTTCCGGCGTCTGCGATCAGCAAATCTTTTATACTTTTGAGAAGAGAGAAGAAGAATTTTCCGAACCTTCTTCCAGTGTTTACAAAGATTTCTCACTGTACGATCTGCTCCAGGAACTCCAGAACCTCCCGAAGACATAGGAAAAGTTCTAGGCGCAAATCCATAGGCTGCCTTAAAAGGGGAAGTCTGTAAAGAAGAATTGAAACGGGAATTGTAAGCAAGTTCAGCTAAAGGAAGAAGTTGAGACCAATTGGAGTGCTGATGATTAACATAGTGCCTGAGATAGGATTCAAGAGATTGATTTACCCGCTCAGTTTGACCGTTGGTCTGAGGATGATGAGCAGTAGAAAGAGATATGGTAACTCCAAACTGTTTGCACAGAGATTTCCAAAATCTTGAGACAAATTGAACTCCACGATCAGAAACAATGTCCAAAGGAAAACCATGTAATCTGGTGATATGAAGAATAAACAATTCAGCAAGTTTCTGGGCCGATGGTAATCCAGGTAATGGAACAAAATGAGCTGCTTTGGAAAACCTGTCTACCACAACCCATATGGTCTTGTTTCCGGCAGAATTGGGAAGATCTGTAATAAAGTCCATGGAATCATGAGACCAGGGATAATACGGAACAGGTAAAGGTTGTAAGAGTCCAAGAGGTAAAGATGAAGACTGTTTATTAGAGGTACAAGAATGACAAGCTGCAACATAATCCTTGACATCTTTGCCCATGGAAGGCCACCAGACATGTTGTTTGAGTCTCCACAAAGTATTACGCACTCCTGGATGTCCAGATAGAACATTATCGTGAGCCCAACAAAGAAGTTTTAGACGGAATTCAGGAGGTACAAATAAGATTCCAGGAGGTATGTTAAAGGATGAAGGAACGGAAGCTTGAACAGACCGTAATGCTTGGAAAGGAAATGTAGACAACTGAGCTAGAACTTTAGCAGGGCGGAGAATGGGCTCAGAATCCAAAAATGTAGAATCACAAGCTAGAAATTGTCTAGATAAAGCGTCTGCTTTCGTATTCTTAGAACCAGGAATATAAGAGAGGACAAAATTAAATCTGAAGAAGAACAAAGCCCATCTGGCTTGACGTGAGTTGAGGCGTTTGGCAGTATGAAGATACAGAAGATTTTTATGATCCGTGAGAATAAGAAATGGTTGAACCGTGCCTTCAAGCAGATGTCTCCATTCTTCCAAAGCCATTTTAATAGCTAACAATTCCTTGTTACCGACATCATAATTTAGTTCAGAAGTATTGAACTTCTTGGAGAAAAATCCCACAGGAAGGATCTTGCTAGAAACAGGATTTCGCTGAGATAGTACTGCCCCAGCAGCAATCAGAGAAGCATCCACTTCAAGGATGAATTGGAGACTCGGAACAGGATGGCAAAGAATGGGAGCAGAAGTAAATGCAGACTTCAGAGATTCAAATGCCTGTAAGGCTTTATCAGACCAATGTTTGCGAGCAGTAAGGGGTGCCGAGATGTTAGCAAAGTCTTTTATGAACTTACGATAGTAATTGGCAAACCCCAGGAATCTTTGAAGAGATTTTAAGGAAGTAGGTCTAGGCCAGTCTATAATTGCCGACAGTTTGTCAGAATCCATCTTGAATCCAGATGGGGAAATAATGTAACCCAGGAAATGAATAGATTCTTGATGAAAAGAGCACTTTTCAAGCTTGGCAAAGTGAGAATTTTCACGTAATCTCTGGAGTACTAATGTAACATGATGAACGTGGTCCTGTAAATTCCTGGAATAAATCAAAATATCATCAAGATAGATAATAACGAATTGATTAAGAGAGTCTCTGAATATTTCATTAACAAAATGTTGAAAAACTGCAGGGGCATTGCATAACCCAAAAGGCATGACTAAATATTCATAATGCCCAAACCTAGTATTGAAGGCAGTTTTCCACTCGTCCCCTTTACGAATTCTGACCAAATTATATGCCCCACGAAGGTCCAATTTGGTAAAGATGGAAGCACCCTGGAGACGGTCAAATAATTCGGGAATGAGAGGAAGTGGATAACAATTCTTGATTGTAATTTAGAGCTTGATAGTCAATGCAAGGATGAAGGCCTCCATCTTTCTTTTCCATAAAGAAAAAACCTGCTCCTACTGGAGAAGAAGAAGGGCGGATAAAACCTCGGGCCAAATTATCCTTGATATACTCCTCAAGTGAAACATTTTCTTGATGAGAAAGTGGGTATGTTTTACACTTAGGTAGAGGAGCTCCTGGTAATAGGTCAATGGGACAATCAAAGGTCCGGTGTGGAGGTAATACTTCAGCATCCTTTTTAGAAAATACATCACAGAAAGAATGATAATGTCCAGGCAAGGAATCAGGAATGTCCAAAGCTGCGACAACTATATTAGAAGTTTTGGGAGTACTTTGAAGACACTGTTTGAAACAAGAAGATCCCCAAGCAACAAGCTCTCCTTTAGACCATGAAAAAACTGGATCATGTAATTGAAGCCACAGGAGTCCCAAAATGAGAGGAAACTGTGGGGAAGAGATTATGTCAAAACAAATGGTTTCGGAATGAAGTACTCCTACAGACATGAGAAGTGGTATCGTAGAATATTGAATGAAACCAGAACCTAAGGGTTGACCACTGACAGTAGTGACCTTGATTACTTGGCTCTTGGAAAGCAAAGGAATATGAAAAGCATTAACAAAATCCGAATCCATAAACATTCCGGCAGCTCCGGAATCGATGAGTGCTTGAGCCTGAAATTTGGTGTTGCCAAAACGAACAGTGACTGGAACAAATAGCTTGGGATTGAGGGTAGAAAAAGATCTTTAGCTTAACTCAGTCCCTCTTTCTGGAGTTAAGCCTTGGCTTTTACTGAACGAGTTGGACAATCTTTTAACATATGCCCCTTAATACCACAGTAAAGACATAGTCCCAGATTACGCCTTCTGAGACGTTCAGCTTCGGATAATTTAATTGCACCAACCTCCATGGGTTCACTTGACTCAGAGATAGAAGTATTAGGAGTAGGAAGGTTTGGTGAACGAGGCATAGGACGGAAAGAAGATCTGATAAAGGATCTTCTGTTACGGTCACGTTCATGGAGACGCTAAGAGTAACGAGCATCTAGCTTGATACATAAGTTGATTAGTTCTTCTAGAGAATCAGGAAGATCCCTATAAACCAATTCATCTTTCAAACGATCACAAAGACCTTTACGAAACGCTGCACGTAAGGCCCCATGATTCCACATAGTTTCAGCAGCTAAAGTCCGGAATTCTATAGCGTATTGTGCTACAGAAAGAGATCCCTGTCTTAGATCTAAAAGTCCGGCTTCAGCAGCCGCTGATCTACCAGGTTTATCAAACACAGAAGAAAATATGGAAACAAAAGTGTCAATATCATGGAGCAAAGGATCATCCTTTTCCAACAGTGGAGAAACCCAAGCCAAGGCTTTACCCTTCATAAGAGAAATTAAAAAGGTGATCTTGGAGGAAGAGGAAACAAACATCTGAGGATTATTTCTGAAGTGAAGGCGGCACTGATTTAGAAATCCTCGACAGTCTTCAGGATTGCCGTCATATTTATCCGGTAGTGGAATTCTGGGAATAAACTGTTCTGCAGGTTGTGGCGGATTAAATGCAGGGTTAGAACTGGCCGCAGGAACAACAGGTGTTGCAGAAACTTGAGAAGGAGAGAGATTATGCAAAAGAGCAGTAATTTGATCCAATTTAGAATCCAGGGATTGCAGGTGTGCAGAGTGGGTTCCAAGAAGCTGTCCCTGTAGAGCCACAGCTCTGGATAACTCACCAGGGTCCATTTTATGGCCTGTTTGTAATGTCAGGATAGGTTAAGTCCAGAGTTAGATCCAAATGCTAAAATTAAGTTAGAATAACACTCTAGCACTGTGAGTATATTCCCGGATCCGACCCTGCGACAGCTGCAATAGTATACTCACAGAAATAAACTGGAAGATGATACAGCAGGGTCAGGGGAAGAACTTCGGGTAGATAAGGGTTAACCAAAAGAGTAATCCATCAAGCAATAACCGGCAACATGGAATCAGGCAGGCAGGGGTTAACCAGAAGGGTTAGTCAAACAAGCAAAGTCCAGCAACGAGTAATCAGGCGGTTTGGGGTTAAACAGTAGAATGGTCTAGCAAGCAAAGTTCCAGCAGCGTGTAATCAGGCAGTTTGGGGTTAAACAGTAGAATGGTCAAACAAGCAAAGTCCAGCAACGTGTAATCAGGCAGTTTGGGGTTAAACAGTAGAATGGTCTAGCAAGCAAAGTTCCAGCAGCGTGTAATCAGGCAGTTTGGGGTTAAACAGTAGAATGGTCTAGCAAGCAAAGTCCAGCAACGTGTAATCAGGCAGTTTGGGGTTAAACAGTAGAATAGTCAAACAATCCAAGTTCCAGCAGCGTGTAATCAGGCAGTTTGGGGTTAACAGTAGAAATGTTCAAAACAAGCAATAGTCCAGATAACAGGAAACAGGCAGGAAGGGATTAGGAATCAAACAAGCCAGCAATTCCGATTCAAAATAAGTAATCCAAAAGTTACTTACAAGCAGGAACAGAACAAACAGGCCCCGAGGTGAGGAGACGCCAGAATAAAAAGGCCCTCTGACGTCAGCAGAAGGGGCTGAGGAGAACAAGGTTGCTAAGCAACCAAGGAAGCGCTACCGCGCTGTACAGAAGGAAGCGATCAGCAGCTGAGCGATCGCGACACTTTATTATAGTGTTGGCAATGTGGGGGGCAGTGGTTTAGGGGTTAATAACTTTTATTAGTGTCGGGGAGTGGCGGAATAGGGGTAAATCATTTTTATTAGTGTCGGCGATGTCGGGGAGTGGCGAAATAGGGGTTAATAACTTTATTTTGTGTCGGCGGAATAGGGGTTAATAACTATTTTGTGTCGGCGATGTCGGTAGCGGCAGAATAGGGGTTAATAATTGTATTTTGTGTCGGCGGAATAGGAGTTAATAACTTTATTTTATGTCAGCAATGTCGGGGAGCGGCGGGATAGGGGTTAATAACTTTATTTTGTGTCGGCGATGTTAGGGAGCGTCGAATTAGGGGTGTTTAGATTAGGGGTTTATGTTAGGATGTTAGGTTTAAACATAACTTTCTTTTCCCCATGGACATCAATGGGATTGTGTTATAGCGATCTCCATTCCGCGATCGCAGGTGTTAGTTTTTATTCTAACCCTCTCTCCCCATTGATGTCTATCGGGGAAAGCATGCACAAGCACATCAACTCAACCCTTGGCTTTTGTGCGGTATGGAGCTTAATGCACCATAACGCACAGCACAAGGAGGCTTCTCAGTAACTCGTAATGGCAGCGATATGGAGATAGCAATAACGCAATTTTTTTTGCCGTTAGATTCGCACCCTGTTTAGTGCAAAACTCGTAATCTAGGTGAATCTCATACATTTTACTATAAATCTGCTGTTAAAAATATTCAAGACCTATTATTAAAGTGACAATTGTTTGTGATCTCTGTTTCTTATGCTTCACAGTTGCAAGGGATAACATAGAACATAGCTATAGTTCACAGATGAGCCTTGTTGGTCTTAAATATATTTCAAATATAACTTTTTTTAGCAATAAATTAAGATTGTTTTGTCCCTTCCCCAAATCAGTTTGCCCCCTCCTTATTTATTTTGAATTTTAATAAAATGAGTTACTAAAAAAATATATGTGAAAAACAATCTGTTTCAAATACAATCTATTACTTTAGGATAATTTTTTAATTAGGCTTTTTTATGTAAAATTGAGATCTAGCGCAACCATAAATTAGAAGTTTTTTTGGTTGAGGGAATACTTCTTACTTGGCTGTTCTCAGTTTATATTGTTTAAAACAATCTGCCACATACAAGTGTTTTTTTTTTTTAAAAACCCATCCCTAAAGTAAAAATAGTATTTATCTACATTAATACTTAAATAATGGGCCCTATGTTGCAATGTCAACTAACAACGGGACTCCAGCCTGTTCTCTAAGGTTGATGTTGCTTTAAAGGTCAACACTTACATATATCAGGGGCTGTTTAAAGAATTTGTTTTTAAAGGGCTAGTAAAGTCCAAATTAAACTGTCATGATTCAGATAGGGCATGTAATTTTAAACAACTTTCTAATTTACTTTTATCATCAAATTAGCTTTGTTCTCTTGGTATTCTTAGTTGAAAGCTAAATCTAGGTAGGTTCATATACTAATTTCCAAGCCTTTGAAAGCTGCCTATTATCTGAGTTTTTCAAAGCTAGAGGGCGTTAGTTCATGTGTTTCATATAAATAACATTGTGCTCACGCACATGGAGTTAGATACAAGGTAATTACAGACGTAAAAAGTATGTTTCTATAATAATATTGGCTATGCAAAACTGAGGACTGGTAAATAAAGGGATTATCTGTCACGCCGCTCCCCTCCGCTCTGCTGTGGCCGTTGCCACGGACGCAGGCGCTCCTCCTGCTTGCTAGAGATGCGGCTGTGTTACTGTAGCACGGCTGTGACGTCATCACGGCCCGACTTGCTTGCCGCTCTCTCCACCTGGATACCTCCTTGGCGCCAACCTGGGTCTATGTAAGTAGCTTCCTGTCATACTTACACTTCCCAAATATAGGTGTTACTGTGTGTGCTCCTGGGTGCTATCATCTTTATGTGATGGATTGATATAACGTTGCTGAACTCTGCCTGCCTGACTACTCTGCTTGCTTAACCCCTAAAGTACTAGCTGCCTGTCTGACTACTCTGTTTGCTTAATCCCTAAAGTACTGGATTGCCATAACGTTACTGAACTCTGCCTGTCTGACTACTCTGTTAGCTTAACCCCTAAAGTACTGGATTGCCATAACGTTATTGAACTCTGACTGTCTGAGTTCTCTGCTTGCTTAACCCCTAAAGTTCTGGATTGCCATACTGTTGCTGAACCCTGCCTGTCTGACCACTCTGCCTGCTTAACCCTTGAACTGTTGGTTTGCTATACTGTTGCCAAACTCTGCCTGCCTGGCCATTATATTGGTTTATCCCTGAAATGTTATATCATTGGATTCCTTTGTTACTGATTTCTACCTGTTTCTGGTCCTTCTATTGGTTTATCCTTGAACTGCCATACCACTGGATTTCCCTCCAAAGACTACCCTGCCTACGGTGAGTACCGCTTACCTCATTTTGCAAACTTTCTCTGCTCTGGGTTATTCCCTATCATTTCAGCTTGATGCCGGGATAAGAAGACTACTGGCCAAGTTTGGTAAGATAGTGGAATATCCCACAAGCCTTACATTATACATGGGCCATGGACCCAAATGAGGTAGCAAGAGCGGTTTATCTCCAAGGACAGATGTCGGGAACTCATACCGTACAATTGCAGAGTGTGGATTTCAAACTAGAGGCTATAACCGCTAAGCTCTCCTCACTACTTGCAGTGAAGGATACCGTTCCTGTTGTTACACCGCTGGTCTCTGACCCTAGTGCTGCAACTTCTTCCCCTGCTTTTGGAAGTATACCCCGGATACCATTGCCTGACAAATATGAAGGTACTACTAATTGTAGGGGTTTTCTTAAGCAGTGCAGGCTGCACTTTCGCAATGATCCTCACACCTTCCAGTCGCATCAGTCAAAGGTCACCTTTATCATTTCCTTATTGAAAGACAAGGCCCTGGCCTGGGTCTCCCCCCTTTTGGAACCGAACGCTCAACTCCTGAACAATGCTGATGCTTGCATTTCTGCATTATCTTCTGTGTTTGTGACTTGGGTCGTGTTTCTTCTGCAGAATACTCTCTCCTGGATCTCCGTCAGAGCAATTGAACTGTGGCACAATATGCCATTGAGTTTCGCACCTTAGCACTTGAGACCAGTTGGGATGGTAGTGCTCTCAAGGCGGCCCTTAGGAGAGGTTTGCATGAACACATCAAGGATGAACTTATGTATCGTGATGTTCCTTCTTCCTTGGATGACTTTATAACACTTTGTATCAGTCTAGATTTTCGCTTCCAGGAGAGACAAGCTGAGAGAGACAGAACTCATAGAATCCTTCCCTCTTGTCCACCTACTAGTCCAGTCTCTACACTATCCTCTACCCCCTCAGCAACTCCAGTAACCTCGGTAGAGGAACCTGTGGATCTCTCCTCCTTCAAACCCACAGAGTCTGAAAGACAGAGAAGAAGGAGATTGAGACTATGCTTTTATTGTGGTTCTAACTCCCACCAACTAAAGAATTGTGATATTCGGCCAGGAAAAGCTAATGGTTAGAGGGTAATACTGAGATACCTCTAAGCATAATCACTACTAAATCCCCTCACTCCTCTCGGATCCTGGTACCTGTTACCCTTACCTTCCTTCAGAATTCTGTCCACGCTCAAGCCTTCATTGATTCAGGGGCAGCTGGAAATTTTTTGGATCACCGTTTTATGATTCAGGCAGAGTTGCCTCTTCTGCAGAAAATATATTGTCTCAAAATAACTACTCTGGATGGCACTCTACTTGGTTCAGGGTTAATCCATTTTGAATCAGCACCTCTCACCCTGACTGTGGGAGTCCTTCATACCGAACAGTTGCAGTTTGATGTCATTCATTCCGCAGCACAGCCTGTCATCGTTGGTCTTCCTTGGCATTGCATACACAATCCACAGTTCAACTGGGCTGAGGAACAGTTGGCCTCCTGGGTTACCTCCTGCTTCTACTTCTGCCTTGCTAAGGTTACTCTTCTGCTCCGCATCCCCATAGCCAGTCTACAGACCCCTTCAAGCCTTCCCTCAGTATTTGCGAATTTCACAAATGTGTTCAAAAAGAAAGCAGCGGACGTGCTGCCACCCCACCATCGTTACAACTGCAAAATTGACCTCTTTCCCGAAGCCCCACTTCCTAAGGGGAGGACTTATCCACTCTCCAAATCTGAAACCAAGTCCATGGAGTAGTATATTCAAGAGAACCTAGCTAAAGGTTTTATTCACCCTTCCTCCTCTCCTGCCGGGGCTGGCTTCTTTTTTGTCAGTAAGAAGGATGGTGGGCCCCATCGACTTTATGGGAAGCTGCAAAAACAGTATTAAGAGAAAAAAAAGAAAAGAAAAACAGAGAAAGAGAGGTTGCATCGTCAGTGGGAAATGCGTACAATAGATATTTAAATATTCCATCAGAAGAAAACTGGAGAAGATATTTAGGGACAAAAAGAGAACAGGATACCTTCATACTGCAAATAACAACACAAACAGACCTAAAATACCAGGCAAGATTATATAAGTTCAGTAACAAATCGGGTAAACTATTAACAAAATTAGTTAAAAACTTCAAAAAATCCTTCCTGATTGAATCCTTACAGGATGAAGGGAAATATCTTACTACACCCAGAGAAATTTCTGATTCTTTTTATAATTATTTTAAAAATTTCTACTCCCTAAGTCCCGTGAATAAAGTAGCACGTCAAAAATTTTGGGAGAATACCATCACCCCACGAGTCAGTACTGAATTTAATGAAAAGCTGAACACCCCTATCTCAGTACAAGAAGTTTTACAAGCTATACAATCATTGAAAACAGACAAACTCCCATGCCTGGGCTGGAAAGAGGTACCCGGCAAGGATGCCCGTTATCCCTGTTGCTTTTCTCGCAATTGAACCCCTGGCCATTAAAATCAGGCAGCAAATTGAGGGTATAAAAATTGTGAAAAAGGAAGTGAAATTAGCATTATAGGCAGACGACCTGCTAGTATATCTTTCTAACACTTCGTCAAATATTCCCAAACTTATGAGCCTAATAGAACTATTCAGCCAATTTTCAGGTTACAAAATTAACTCCCTGAAATCAGTGTTGTTGTGGCTGAAAAAATTGAAAAACTCTTCAGCTAAAATTCCTTTTAAAATAGTCACAAATTCTTTTCTATATTTGGGGATTAATATATCGGCTGAACCTCAAGATTGGTACTCTTTGAATATTCCATTATTACTCAAATTAAAATGTATATGAGGAATTGGCGGAGTCTTCCCTTATCTATTTCGGGCCGCATTGCATTGTTTAAGATGGTGCTTCTCCCCAAAAGATTATATATCCTTCAAAATCTTCCTATCCTTTTAAAAATGATCGATATCAAGAACCTGAATACTGTAATTCGTCAGTTTATATGGCAGAATAAAAGACCCAGAATATCTATTCAAAAGTTATCACTTCCAAAATATCTAGCAGGATTTGCCCTTCCTGATTTGCGAACTTATAACCTGGTTTTCCTTGGCCGCTTTGTTATAGATTGGTTTACAAATTTAGATTACTTCACAGATAATACTTTGGAAGCTAATATGATTTATCCATATTCTCCTCTCTCTCTTATCCATTTACCGTACAATTTAATACCTAAAAAGGTGAAAGTATATAAATCAATTTACACGATAATACAGGCTTGGAAAAAAATTGGGTCTTATGTTATAACGAATATGAATATACCCAGATATCAAACCTTTATGGGAAATCCAGAATATCAAGAGGGCATTCAATCTTTAGTGCTTCAAGTCTGGCACAAAAAACAAACAAAAATTTATGTAAGAATTTAGCTGATAAATTGATTTATTTCATATTGGCAAGAGTCCATGAGCTAGTGATATATACATGGGATATACAATCCTACCAGGTGGGGCAAAGTTTCCCAAACCTCAAAATGCCTATAAATACACCCCTCACCACACCCACAATTCAGTTTAACGAATATCCAAGAAGTGGGGTTGTAAAGAGTAAAAAGCATCAACAAAGGAATTTGGAAATAATTGTGCTTTATACAAAAAAATCATAACCACCATAAAAAGGGTGGGCCTCATGGACTCTTGCCAATATGTAAGAAATTAATTTATCAGGTAAATTCTTACATAAATTATGTTTTCTTTCATGTAATTGGCAAGAGTCCATGAGCTAGTGACGTATGGGATATCAATACCCAAGATGTGGAACTCCACGCAAGAGTCACTAGAGAGAGAGGGATAAAAATAAACAACAGCCATTTTCCGCTGAAAAAATAATCCACAACCCAAAATATAAGTTTATTCTTTAATGACAAGAAAAACTTAAAACATCAGCAGAAGAATCAAACTGAAACAGCTGCCTGAAGAACTTTTCTACCAAAAACTGCTTCTGAAGAAGCAAATACATCAAAACGGTAGAATTTAGTAAATGTATGCAAAGAGGACCAAGTTGCCGCTTTGCAAATCTGATCAACTGAAGCTTCATTCTTAAAAGCCCACGAAGTGGAGACTGATCTAGTAGAATGAGCTATAATACTCTGAGGCGGGGCCTGACCCGACTCCAAATAAGCTTGATGAATGAAAAGCTTTAACCAAGAAGCCAAGGAAATAGCAGAAGCCTTCTGACCTTTCCTAGGACCAGAAAATATAACAAATAGACTAGAAGTCTTCCTGCAATCTTAAGTAGCTTCAACATAATATTTCAAAGCTCTCACCACATCCAAAGAATGTAAGGATCTTTCCAAAAAATTCTTAGGATTAGGACACAAGAAAGGGACAACAATTTCTCTACTAATGTTGTAAGAATTCACAACCTTGGAAAAAATTCAAATGAAGTCCGCAAAACCGCCTTATCCTGATGAAAAATCAGAAAAGGAGATTCACAAGAAAGAGCAGATAGCTCAGAAACTCTTCTAGCAGAAGAGATGGCCAAAAGGAACAACACTTTCCAAGAAAATTAGTTTAATGACCAAAGAATGCATAGGCTCAAATGGATGAGCCTGTAATGCCCTTAAAACCAAATTAAGACTCCAAGGAGGAGAGATTGATTTAATGACAGACTTAATACAAACTAAAGCCTGTACAAAACAGTGAATATCAGGAAGTTTAGCAATCTTTCTGTGAAATAAAACAGAAAGAGCAGAGATGTGTCCCTTCAGACATAACCTTATCCAAACCATCCTGAAGAAACTGTAAAATTCTAGGAATTCTAAAAGAATGCCAAGAGAATTTATGAGAAGAACACCATGAAATGTAAGTCTTCCAAATATAATATTAATCACTGAGTCAGAGAAACTCTATGACTTAGCACTAAGTGTTCAATTTCCACACCTTCAAATATAATGATTTGAGATCCTGATGGAAAAACGGACCTTGAGACAGTAGGTCTGGCCTTAACGGAAGTGGCCAAGGTTGGCAACTGGACATCCGAACAAGATCCGCATACCAAAACCTGTGAGGCCATGCTGGAGCCACCAGTAAAACAAACGATTGTTCCATGATGATTTTGTAGATCAATCTTGGAAGAAGAACTAGAGGCAGGAAAATATAAGCAGGTTGATAACACCAAGGAAATGTCAGAGCATCCACTGCTTCCGCCTGAAAATCCCTGAACCTGGACAGGTATCTGGGAAGTTTCTTGTTTAGATGAGAGGCCATGAGATCTATCTCTGGAAGACCCCACATCTGAGCAATCTGAAAAAATACATCTGGATGGAGGGACCACTCCCCTGGATGTAAAGTCTGACGACTGAGATAATCCGCCTCCCAATTGTCTACACCTGGGATATGAACCGCAGAAATTAGACAGGAGCTGGATTCCGCCCAAGTAAGTATCCGAGATACTTCTTTCATAGCTTGGGGACTGTGAGTCCCACCCTGATGATTAACATATGCCACTGTTGTGATATTGTCTGTCTGAAAACAAATGAACGGTTCTCTCTTCAACAGAGGCCAAAGACTAAAGAGCTCTGAGAATTGCACGGAGTTCTAAAATATTGATTGGTAATCTCGCCTCTTGAGATTTTCAAACCACTTGTGCTGTCAGAAATCCCCAAACAGCTCCCTAACCTGAAAGACTTGCGTCTGTAGTGATCACAGTCCAGGTTGGGCGAACAAAAGAAGCCTCTTGAACTAAACACTGGTGATTTAACCACCACGTCAGAGAGTGTCGAACATTGGGATTTAAGGATATTAATTGTGATATCTTTTTATAATCCCTGCACCATTGATTCAGCATGCAAAGCTGGAGAGGTCTCATGTGAAAATGAGCAAAGGGGATCGCGTCCGATGCTGCAAAGACCTAAAACTTCCATGCACATAGCCATTGAAGGGAATGACTGAGACTGAAGGTGCCGACAGGCTGCAACCAATTTTAAACATCTCTTGTCTGTTAGAGACAGAGTCATGGACACTGAATCTATCTGGAAGCCTAAAAAGGTGACCCTTGTCTGAGGAATCAAGAAACTCTTTGGTAAATTGATCCTCCAACCATGTTTCCGAAGAAACAACACTAGTTGATTCGTGTGAGATTCTGCAGAACGTAAAGACTGAGCTAGTACCAAGATAACGTCCAAATAAGGAAACACCGCAGTACCCTGTTCTCTGGTTACAGAGAGTAGAGCACTTAGAACCTTTGAAAAGATTCTTGGAGCTGTTGCTAGGCCAACCAGAAGAGCAACAAATTGGTAATGCTTGTCTAGAAAAGAGAATCTCAGGAACTGATAATGATATGGATGAATCAGAACATGAAGGTATGCATCCTGCAAGTCTATTGTAGACATATAATGTCCTTGCTGAACAAAAGGCAGAATAGTCCTTATAGTTACCATTTTGAAAGTTGGTATTCTCACATAACGATTCAAAATTTTCAGATCCAGAACTGGTCTGAATGAATTTTCCTTCTTTGGGACAATGAAAAGATTTTAATAAAACCCCAGATCCTGTTCCTGAAAAGGAACTGGCATGATTACCCCTGATAACTCCAAGTCTGAAACACACTTCAGGAAAGCCTAAGCTTTTACTGGATTTGCTGGGATGCATGAGATAAAGAATCTTCTCACAGGAGGTCTTACTCTGAATCCTATTCGATACCCCTGAGAGACAAGGCTCTGAATCCAATGATTTTGGACAGAATTTATCCAAGCATCCTTGAAAAACCTTAATCTGCCCCCTACCAGCTGAGCTGGAATGAGGGCCGCACCTTAATGCGGATTTAGGGGCTGACTTTGGGTTCTTAAATGGCTTGGATTTATTCCAATTTGAGGAAGGCTTCCAATTGGAAATAGATTCCTTGTGGGAAGGATTAGGTTTTTGTTCCTTATTTTGACGAAAGGAACGAAAATGGTTAGAAACCTTAGATTTACCCTTAAGTTTTTTATCCTGAGGCAAAAAAACTCCCTTCCCCCCAGTAACAGTTGAAATAATAGAACCAAATAATTATTACCTTGGAAAGAAAGAGATAGCAATCTAGACTTAGATGTCATATCAGCATTCCAAGATTTAAGCCACAAAGCTCTTATAGCTAAAATAGCTAAAGACATGGATCTAACATCAATTTTGATAATATAAAAAATGGCATCACAAATAAAATAATTAGCATGTTGCAGTAAGCGAATAATGCTAGATACGTCAGAATCCAATTCTTGTTGCGCTAAATTCGCCAACCAAAAAGTTGATGCAGCTGCAACATCAGCCAAAGAAATTGCAGGCCTGAGAAGATGACCTGAATATAAATAGGCTTTCCTTAGATAAGATTCAAGTTTCCTATCTAAAGGATCCTTAAAAGTACTATCTTCCATAGGAATAGTGGTACGTTTAGCAAGAGTAGAAATAGCCCCATCAACTTTGGGGATCTTTTTCCAAAACTCTATTGAAATTGCTGGTAAAGGATACAATTTTTTAAACCTTGAAGAAGGAATAAAAGAAGTACCCGGCTTATTCCATTCCTTAGAAATCATATCTGAGATAGCATCATGACCAGGAAAAAACCTCTGGAGTAACCACAGGAGGTTTACAAACAGAATTTACTAGTTCTAATATAAACACTTCTTTTAACAAAGAACGAAAATACTTCATTTTAAATAAATAAGTAGATTTGTTAGTGTCAATATCTGTCAGGGAAATGTTTAGGATACTCAGATATCCCTGTAAACAAAAGGCTGTGTGAGTAAAGGACCACAACTGCAGCATAAATGTGTTGTTGAGTGGTGTGGAATGATTCTGCAGTGGTAACTTGGAGGCAGCATATGAAGCAGTATCAAGCAGTACACAACACATTTAATATACGGTTCAGATAGTCAGCAGCTGAGACAGGTGAGTTTTTAGCTCTACCCAGTACTGTACCTCTGTACCAGAAATAAAGTAAAAATAGCAATTGCCAAAACATCTAAGTAGAAGTTAGGTAAAAACCAAACATCTGTTTAAACAGGATAAGTGAGGAATAAGAGCCTAACTAATAATAATTGTGCGTAGGAGGGTTTAAGTAATATACCAAACTGTTCTAGTTAAATGTGGGGTAAACGGAATAACAGTTTAGTACTCAGTGGAAGTTTGTGCCATATTTGATATTAAAGTGACTTACCGAGATAAGCGCAAAGTAAGGTCACTAGTAAAGTAGTTCACTTTGTTTGAGCAGCGTCAGGAAGTCCTGTTTGTTTGTTTGCAGCGAGTACACGGAGCGCTCCGGTCTCAGTAAGGGGCGAGACTCTTGCGCGTGACGTCACCGCTTGTTCCGTGAGAGGCGTAGTTGTTGTGAGCACAGGCAGGCTGGCTTGTAATCCACAGGAGCGGTTGAGGTAACGAGTCAAGCTTGAGAGAGAAATAATCAAGCACTGAGTAATAGAACTTGTGTCAATAAATAGGGAAATAAGTGGGAGGTGTATTTGCAATAGTTGAAGAACAATCTATGCAAAAGATAAGGTGGAGAAGCAGGCTAAGGCTGAATATGACAGGACCCCCTCCTCAAAGATCAACTCCGGTGATCAGGAGCTGGTCGATCAGGGAACCTGTTATGAAACCTGCGGACCAGACGTGGGGCCGATAGGTTGGCGGCCGGTTCCCATGAGTCCTCAGAATCTGGATAGCCCTTCCAATGGACGAGGTATTGAAGTTGACCCTGGAAATGACGGGAATCCAATACATCCTGCACTTCATATTGCTGGGAGGTATCAGGGAGTAGAGGAATAACAGGATCTGATAGAGAATGGTCCCGTAGTGCCCTGTATGGCTTCAGAAGAGATACGTGAAAAGTGGGATGTGATTTCATGGTTGAGGGCAGAGCGAGAGTGACAGCATTAGGATTGATTATCTTGACAATAGGAAAAGGTCCGATGTAGTTAGAGGTAAGTTTCTTGGATGGTACTGATAGATGTAGGTTACGGGTTGACAACCAGACATAATCACCAACAGAATATAAAGGAGTGGGTACTCGTTTCTTGTCATATTGGACTTTGTAACGAGATTTAGCTATATTGATATTCTGTTTCACCAAGGTGAAGGTATCTGATATGGTGTTGATGAGTTCATTCACGACCCGACAAGAAGCTGAGCATGAGGAGTTCCATTCAAAAGTGGGGTGGAAACCGTAGTTAATGAAAAATGGTGTGTACTTAGTGGAAGAGTGGCTAGCATTGTTAAAGGCAAATTCTGCATAAGGCAGGAGTTGGGCCCAATCGTCCTGGCGAGCTGAGATGAAACACCTCAGATACTGTTCTAACCATTGGTTGGTTCTCTCGGTTTGCCCGTTGGTTTGGGGATGGAAGGATGTACTGAGACGTCTTGTGATGTTTAATGTCTCACAAAGCTGTTTCCAAAATTTGCTAGTAAACTGGGTGCCTCTATCCGAAGTGATGGTATGAGGAAGTCCATGAAGTTTGAATACATGGTTGAACATCAGTGTAACGGTTTCAGAGGTGGTTGGAAGTTTATGGAAGGGCACGAAATGAGCCATTTTGCTGAATAGGTCAACCACCACTAGTATGGTGTTGTACTTATGTGAGTCAGGAAGATCGACTATAAAATCAATAGCTATGTCAGTCCAAGGTCTCTCAGGGGTAGGAAGAGGAATGAGATAACCACTTGGATGGAATTTCCCAGTTTTAGTGATTACACAAGTCTTACAAGTTTGTACGTAATCCGCAGTGTCTGGGAGTAGCGTGGGCCACCAGAAATATCTTTGTACCAGGTCTTGGGTCTTATTGATACCCAAATGTCCTGCTAGGCGGGAGTCGTGTAACGTTTGTAGAACAGTTGGTCTGAGAGATGGTGGTACATAAATATGTTCTTGGTAGTAATATAATCCATCATCGTGTTGGGTCAAAATATGTAGAGGTTTCTGGAGATCTGCACTCTGTTCTGAGAGGAAGTGGGTTTTTTGGTCAGCTGTTAACGCTAGAAACCTGTCTGTTGGAATTAGTGATGACTCTGTCAGGGGAGTTAAGGGATCCACCAATTGTCTGGAAAGGGCATCAGCTTTCTTATTTTTGTTAGCGGGTCTGTATGTAATGAAATAATTGAATCTTGCTAAGAATAAGTTCCACCGTACTTATCGGGAACTAAGAGTACGATTTGATTTGAGATACTCCAAATTCTTATGATCGGTATAGACCAATATAGGAAGGGTGGTTCCTTCGAGGAGATGTCTCCATTGCTCTAAGGAGCTTTTGATGGCCAGTAGTTACTTGTCACCTATGGGATAGTTAACCTCAGCAGTATTGAGTAAGCGTGAGTAGTAGGCTACTGGATGTAGCGGATCGGTTGGAGAGATCCTTTGCGAAAGGATGGCACCCAATGCATAGTTGGAGGCATCTACTTCTAACACGTATTGCAGGCTAGGATCGGGGAAACGAAGTATTGGTGCTGTTGTGAAGGTTACCTTCAAGAAGTCAAACATCCTCTGTAGCTCGTTTGTCCAAATGAAGGATCTAGACGATTTTGTAAGATTTGTTAGAGGTCGGGTCAACTCAGCGAAGTTCTTGATGAATTTCCTATAGAAGTTAGCGAAACCCATAAATCTCTGGATCTCCCTTTTACTCTTTGGAACTGGCCATTCTTGAATCGCTGACACCTTATCGTTCTCCATTTGGATACCGGTAGGAGTAATTCTGTAGCCAAGAAACTTTATTTCCTGGGTATGGAAAGTACATTTTTCTAATTTCACATAAAGGGAATTATCCCTCAGACGTGTCAGGACTAAGGTGACATGTTTGATGTGTTCTTGAAGGGATGTGGAGTATATGAGAATGTCATCCAAATAGATCACCATAAAGAGATCTAAGTAATCTTTGAATATATCATTAATAAAGTATTGAAAAGTGGCAGGTGCATTGCAAAGACCAAAAGGCATGACTGTGTATTCGAATAAGCCATACCGGGTACGGAAAGCAGTTACCCACTCATGACCCTCCTTGATACGTACCAGATTATAGGCGCCTCGGAGATCTAATTTGGTGTATATAGAGGCACCCCGTAACCTATCTATAAGCTGGGGAATGAGAGGCAAGGGGTAACGATTTTTTTTTGTGCGCTTATTCAATTCTCTATAATCGATTATAGGTCTCAAACTCTGGTCCTTATTCTTTACAAAGAAAATGCCTGCTCCAGCTGGAGAGGTAGATGGGCGAATAAAACCCTTCTGTAAGTTTTCTTTGAGGTATGTTTTGAGATGAGCTAACTCTGGTTCAGATAGAGGAAAAATGTGGCCATACGGCATATCTACCCCTGGTAACAAGTCAATCGGGCAATCATAAACCCTATGTGGGGGTAAATTAGTTGATTCCTTTTTATCAAAAACATCAGTGAATGAGGAGTATTCATTTGGATAAGAAGGAGCTGTATCCAACAACAATTGTTCCTGGTGAAGACAGGTATTTGTACAATAGGTCGAATTGAAGGTGACCTGGGATGTAGACCAAATTATTGTTGGATCGTGCTGCTTAAACCAAGTTATACCTAAAATGACAGGATATATGGGTGAGGGGATTACATCAAAAGTAACAAATTCAGTATGTGAACCTTGTGTAGTGACCCTTAAAGGGATCGTATGATATATGATAGGACCTGATGTAATTTCCTTCCCATCAACAAAGCGCAGGACACTGGGTTTGCTTTTTGTAATGAGTGGTATTTTATTAATAACAGTGAAATGGTGATCAATGTAATTGTGGCTTGCTCCGGAGTCAAGGATTGCATTAGAGTGGAGTCGGTGGTGTTCCCACTGTAACAAAATAGGAAGGGAGCAATGGTTAGACTGTGACTGATTAGCAGACAAACAGAAGTCAGTGGTTAGTTGCTTACCCTTCCTGCGTTGCAGCTGGAGGCATTCTTTAACAGTATGATCTAAGCCCCCACAGTACATGAAAAGATCAAGTTTCTTTCTCCTGAGCTTTTCTTGAGGGGTTAGGGGTCCCCTGATGAATCCCAAGTCCATGGGGGTTTCAGCAGCCCTAGGTGTAGGTTTCAGTGAGTGGGTGATGGGTGGATGTGCTGCTGATTTGGGGTTAGTGTCAGTATGAGCTTTTTCTGTGCGTCTCTCTCTTATACGTCTGTCCAGAATAATACTAGGTTCAATCAATTTGTCTAGAGTCTCAGGAAGTGGCTGCCTAGCTAGCTCATCCTTGAAAGTTTCAGAGAGTCCCAAACGGAATTGATTCCGGAGGGAGAGGTCATTCCACTGGGTATCAGGGGACCATTTCTTAAACTCTGCAATGTAGTCCTCCACAGGCCTTTTGTGCTGGTGTAGGGACCTCATTGCAGTCTCAGCTGATAGCTGTTTGTAGGGATCATCATAAAGCTGACCCATGGCCTTGAAAAATTGGTCTAATGAGAACAGTATGGGATCATTGGTCTCAAAGAAAAGATTGGCCCATATACGTGGCTCTCCACGAAGATAGGAGATAGTAGTGAGCACCTTTAGGTGCTCATTGACATACGTTTTTGGTTTTAATTGAAAATACAAATAACAAGAATTCCTAAATTCCCTGAATTCTGTTCTTTGTCCAGAAAAAGGCTGAGGGGGATTAGGTTGTGGCTCATGTGAAGTGTGAGATAATCTAATGGCATCAAGCTTGTCATTTATGTACTGTTTTAGGGAAGTGTTTTCAGCTTGCAATGCAGTGAACCCTTTAGAGAGATTCTCTACAGTTTGAGTTAGGGCCTCTACATGTGCTACTAGGGCTGCTGGGTCCATAGCAAGGCTTGATTATTACTGTCAGGCAAATGTTTAGGATACTCAGATATCCCTGTAAACAAAAGGCTGTGTGAGTAAAGGACCTCAACTGCAGCATAAATGTGATGTTGAGTGGTGTGGAATGATTCTGCAGTGGTAACTTGGAGGCAGCATATGAAGCAGTATCAAGCAGTACACAACACATTTAATATACGGTTCAGATAGTCAGCAGCTGAGACAGGTGAGTTTTTAGCTCTACCCAGTACTGTACCTCTGTACCAGAAATAAAGTAAAAATAGCAATTGCCAAAACATCTAAGTAGAAGTTAGGTAAAAACCAAACATCTGTTTAAACAGGATAAGTGAGGAATAAGAGCCTAACTAATAATAATTGTGCGTAGGAGCGTTTAAGTAATATACCAAACTGTTCTAGTTAAATGTGGGGTTAACGGAATAACAGTTTAGTACTCAGTGGAAGTTTGTGCCATATTTGATATTAAAGTGACTTACCGAGATAAGCGCAAAGTAAGGTCACTAGTAAAGTAGTTCACTTTGTTTGAGCAGCGTCAGGAAGTCCTGTTTGTTTGTTTGCAGCGAGTACACGGAGCGCTCCGGTCTCAGTAAGGGGCGAGACTCTTGCGCGTGACGTCACCGCTTGTTCCGTGAGAGGCGTAGTTGTTGTGAGCACAGGCAGGCTGGCTTGTAATCCACAGGAGCGGTTGAGGTAACGAGTCAAGCTTGAGAGAGAAATAATCAAGCACTGAGTAATAGAACTTGTGTCAATAAATAGGGAAATAAGTGGGAGGTGTATTTGCAATAGTTGAAGAACAATCTATGCAAAAGATAAGGTGGAGAAGCAGGCTAAGGCTGAATATGACAATATCTGAGGAAGGATCTTCTGAATCAGATAGATCCTCATCAGAGGAGGATAATTCATTATGTTGTCGGTCATTTAAAACTTCATCAACCTTATGAGAAGTTTTAAAAGACCTTTATAATAACTAGAAGGCAGAATAGCAGACAAAATCCTTCTGAATAGAATCAGTGACAAATTCTTTAAATTTCATAGGTATAACACGTACATTAAAAGTTGAAGGAACAACAACATGCAATGTACGATGGACACAATATCTGCATGTAAAAGTTTGTCTTGACAACTATTACAAATGACATTCGGAAATATAATGCACTTAGCTTTAGTAGAACCGACATCAGGCAGCAAAGCTCCAACAGATACTTCTGAGTCAGGATCAGATTGAGACATCTTGCAAAAATGTAAAATAAAGAACAACATATAAAGCAAAATTTGTCAATTTCCTTATATGACAGTTTCAGGAATGGGAGAAAAATGCAAATAGCATAGCCCTCTGACATAGAAAAAACCAGAGGCAAATAGAAATGGGGTGTTAAATAATGAAAATATTTGGCGCCAAGCATGACGCACAACGTAACTGAAATTTTTTTGTGGCGCTAACAACATCCGGAAATGAAACACTCTTGTGCAAGGTACTCGGCGTCAACAACGACGCCGGAAATGACGAACTTGCATCAACGGACGTACTTTCGCACCAAAAAATTCTCACGCCAAGAATGACACAATAAAGTCTAGCATTTGGCACACCCGCGGGCCTAATCCTGCCTGCAATTTGCAAAGAAAAATGTAGACCATTTTAAACCCCAGGTAAGAAAAATATTTCTTAATATGTTTATTTTCCCCAAATATGAAACTGACAGCCTGCAAAAAGGAAATACATGAACCTGACTCAAAGCAAATATAAGTACAATACATATATTTAGAACTTTATATTAATGAATAAAGTGCCAAACCATAGATAAGGTGTCTTACGTAATAAAAACATACTTACCGAAAAACACCCATCCACATATAGCAGATAGCCAAACCAGTACTGAAACAGTTATCAGTAGAGGTAATGGTATATGAGAGTATATCGTCGATCTGAAAAGAGAGGTAGGAGAGGAATCTCTACGACCGATAACAGAGAACCTATAAAATAGATCTCCCGTGAGGAAAACCATTGCATTCAATAGGTGATACTCCCTTCACATCCAACTGACATTTGCTGTACTCTGAGAGGAATCAGGATTCAAAATGCTGAGAAGCGCATGTCAACGTAGAAATCTTAGCACAAACTTACTTCACCACCTCCATAGGAGGCAAAGTTTGTAAAACTGAATTGGGGTGTGGTGAGGTGTGTACAGGGAGTGCAGAATTATTAGGCAAGTTGTATTTTTGATGATTAATTTTATTATTGAACAACAACCATGTTTTCAATGAACCCAAAAAACTCATTAATATCAAAGCTGAATAGTTTTGGAAGTAGTTTTTAGTTTGTTTTTAGTTATAGCTATTTTAGGGGGATATCTGTGTGTGCAGGTGACTATTACTGTGCATAATTATTAGGCAACTTAACAAAAAATAAATATATACCCATTTCAAATATTTATTTTTACCAGTGAAACCAATATAACATCTCAACATTCACAAATATACATTTCTGACATTCAAAAACAAAACAAAAACAAATCAGTGACCAATATAGCCACCTTTCTTTGCAAGGACACTCAAAAGCCTGCCATCCATGGATTCTGTCAGTGTTTTGATCTGTTCACCATCAACATTGCGTGCAGCAGCAACCACAGCCTCCCAGACACTGTTCAGAGAGGTGTACTGTTTTCCCTCCTTGTAAATTTCACATTTGATGATGGACCACAGGTTCTCAATGGGGTTCAGATCAGGTGAACAAGGAGGCCATGTCATTAGATTTTCTTCTTTTATACCCTTTCTTGCCAGCCACGCTGTGGAGTACTTGGACGCGTGTGATGGAGCATTGTCCTGCATGAAAATCATGTTTTTCTTGAAGGATGCAGACTTCTTCCTGTACCACTGCTTGAAGAAGGTGTCTTCCAGAAACTGGCAGTAGGACTGGGAGTTGAGCTTGACTCCATCCTCAACCCGAAAAGGCCCCACAAGCTCATCTTTGATGATACCAGCCCAAACCAGTACTCCACCTCCACCTTGCTGGCGTCTGAGTCGGACTGGAGCTCTCTGCCCTTTACCAATCCAGCCACGGGCCCATCCATCTGGCCCATCAAGACTCACTCTCATTTCATCAGTCCATAAAACCTTAGAAAAATCAGTCTTGAGATATTTCTTGGCCCAGTCTTGACGTTTCAGCTTGTGTGTCTTGTTCAGTGGTGGTCGTCTTTCAGCCTTTCTTACCTTGGCCATGTCTCTGAGTATTACACACCTTGTGCTTTTGGGCACTCCAGTGATGTTGCAGCTCTGAAATATGGCCAAACTGGTGGCAAGTGGCATCTTGGCAGCTGCACGCTTGACTTTTCTCAGTTCATGGGCAGTTATTTTGCGCCTTGGTTTTTCCACACGCTTCTTGCGACCCTGTTGACTATTTTGAATGAAACGCTTGATTGTTCGATGATCACGCTTCAGAAGCTTTGCAATTTTAAGAGTGCTGCATCCCTCTGCAAGATATCTCACTATTTTTGACTTTTCTGAGCCTGTCAAGTCCTTCTTTTGTGTGTAGTGTGATAGGAGCGCCTAAAGGTGGATTCCTGCTGCTAAAAAAGTTCTTCCCTCAAAGAGAACTAAATGGTGGATAAGAAGAAAAAATGGGGTTTATTTAGCAGCCTTCTTTTGTCCCATTTTGCCAAAGGAAAGGAAGTTGCCTAATAATTATGCACACCTGATATAGGGTGTTGATGTCATTAGACCACACCCCTTCTCATTACAGAGATGCACATCACCTAATATGCTTAATTGGTAGTAGGCTTTCAAGCCTATACAGCTTGGAGTAAGACAACATGCATAAAGAGGATGATGTGGTCAAAATACTCATTTGCCTAATAATTCTGCACTCCCTGTATTTATAGGCATTTTGAGGTTTGGGAAACTTTGCCCCTCCTGGTAGGATTGTATATCCCATACGTCACTAGCTCATGGACTCTTGCCAATTACATGAAAGAAAAGGCCTGTATTTGGCCTCACAATTTTTAAATCAAACAGCACAAAACATTAAATCATTTGAAGAACTAAAACAAGAATTTAATCTCGATAATTGTGATATTTCCCTTTAGAAACACAGAAATAGTACTATTAGGAATTTGGTAGGAGGGGGTATCCCCTTTTTCCTTTTTTTTTTCTTATTTTTTGTTGTTATGTTTTGTTATCCCTCTCTCCATTCTCTCCCCTGGATGGGGTGATATTTTATATACTGATTGGATCATTAGATACATCCCCATGTTCTGAGCCGCATAACTTGTTCAATAAGTAAAAGCATATGTAGCAGCTTATTATTTAACCCCTATAGGCTACTAAATTTTTATCTATAGTTATCATTTCCAAATAGTTTTTCATTATTATTTAAGCAGGTAATTAGGGGGAAACAGAAGGTTATAAATTGTATCTTCATAAATTGACTCTGATAAACATAGTCTAGTATATGGGACAGTTAGCAATCCAAGTATAAACTAGGTCTTTCAGTAGATCACAGTCAAACTATAAAAAAAAGTGGGGGAGATAGAAAATAGGAAAAGGGGAATCAGTGCTTTTTTTCAGTTTAGTGAAGTAACTAGAGCAAATTAGAAGATTGTATAGCATAGTTGTATCCATTACAGAAATCTTGTATTATGTATTTTTGAGAAATAAGTTGAAATGTTTTTCTCTGTTTTCTACCTCATCTGTGATGTAACGGACTAAGTTTGCCTCTCTCCTTTCTTTTGTTGTTTGTTAATGTATACCTCATGACTTTGCTTTTATTTTTTGCAAACTAAAGGCTCTTCTGTCTGTTTACTGTCCATTATACTAAACTCAATAAAAATCATTAATAAAAAAAAAAAAGGATGGTGGGCTCAGACCCTGTATTGACTACAAGGCCTTAAACAACATCACTATCAAGAATCGCTTCCTTTGATCAATGAACGTTATGATTCACTTCAGAATGCCTACCATTTGCAGGTTCAGTTATACTCTTGTTGATGTAACTGGCTACATGTGTGCAGCAACCAAGACTTGTCTGCTGTCCTTTTTTTTCTGTCCTTTTTGCAGTCCCGCGTGAGCATGTCAAACAGTGGGCAAGTGCATATAGAGGTGAAAGCAGTTTGTGAGGGGGCCTGACAGATCATGCACAGCAACATATGTGGGCAAGAACAGATAACAAGCAACGTAAAAAGAATGAGGTGTAGGAGTCAGCAGTCTGGGATTAAAACAACAAAGAGTATTAGTCTGGCATATTTTTATAATGTGTATATACTGCTAGGGCTACTGCATATACCCCTGGAAAGTTACAAAAAGCAATAGTATAAAAAATGCACACAACATTTTTTTATTTTTTTTTAAATACTAAGGTCAAAGATTAAAAAGATAACACTGCAGATCTGTAATTGTGATTAAGGACAGCAGACCCAAATGCTGTCTTTTTAATCTATGACCCTAGTTTGTCATCAAGGTCTTTTTATTGAAGTCGCTATTCTTGCTTTACATTTTTTTCCCCTTGGATCAGAATAGGAATAATAACTGGTCCATGTTACTAGTAGCTAAGGCATTAATTATTGCTCTGATAATTATAGCTCCTAGTTTTTTTTATCAATGTTTTTAATGTTGAAAACTTGTTTAATAATAAAACACCAGAATAGTTAAAAGGGGTTTAAAGGGACATAAAACAAGTTGGGATAGAAACAAAATAATATAATATGTACTTTAATTACTTTACCTGCAAATTTATACTGCAGTGCCTCGCCATTAACCCTTTATTTTTAGTTTCTGAATTGTAAAGCTCTAACTACCCCCACACAATTCCTTTTATGGCTGTATCTATGTTTATTGTTCTTTTGGTAAAATGCAAAAGTGAATAGGGATTATCTGTTGGAGCAAGCCTAGAAGCTGTGAACTCAGTTGAAATACAATGCCTGTGTCTAAACACTGATAAGAGGGGCGGAGTTAGCTGCTCCAGGCAGTTTAGCTATGTAATTCATTTTGCTTATTTTTT